>NC_083490.1:112500-412500 GCF_905332965.1 Bombus pascuorum | reverse complement strand
CGCTTCGAAACGGTGACAGGCGAGCGAGAATTTTCAACGGCAGGTCGGCCAACTTTTTGAATGGTCACATTTTCCCGCTGACCGGCTACTCGAACGGGAACACACGACATAGACGCGATGCTTGCTTGCCGCAAACTGACAACGCGGGACAATGCTAACCGGCCGAGACCGACCGACCGCGCACGGAAATGGCCGACCGAGCCGCGAGTATTACGTGCGTCGCGTCGACCGATTGACGGACGCGGGGCTATTGATATTTCCATGCTTCTGCTAATCCTTTCTGTCGGCGGTTGAACCGACGCGAATTAAATTCTTTCCTCTCCTGGAAAATAGAGACGCTCTCGCGGGTTTCCTCCTCTCTTCGACTTCTCGAGCGCGAAAGGCCAGCTAATTAGCGGCTGTGTGGAAACGTCTCCGTTCTACCTGTCCTTTCGCGATTACACACGATTACACACGATTACACACGATTACACACGATTGCACACGTCTTCTCCCATATATACATACAAGAAACGAACTGAAATTTCGTTTTCGAAATCCTTCGTGGTACGTAAATATATCCGATTTATACAACTACGGACTTTAGATATTTTGCTATTCAAGTTTAAACGTATACTGAAATGGATAATTTGCTCAGAAATTTTCCGCAAACGGAAGAAAATGCAAAGATTATGAAAAGAAAGATACTACGTATTTATCGTCTCGTTCTTTCTATTTTCCGCGTATTATTCCATGTAATTTTATACTTGAAATGTTTCCATTGATAGAAACGATGATGACAAATATAGGTGCAACGACGCTGTATAACGCACATATTCTATAGCGAAACGTAACATTATAAACTTGCAAACTAAATGACATATACATGGAATATAGTTTGCGAAGATGACACATTTTTATTAGAACTTTGAATCGAGAAGGGTACGCAGAAATTTTCAGTACACGGATTTCAGTGTTTTGTTCGTCATTAAACCATCCCGTCGTCGCTATCTGGCGGTCGACTCTTTTTTCTCTTTGCCATCGTAGATGTCACGGTGACAAATGGCACGAGGTACGCTCGAGGTTAATGACAAACTTTCCTCGCTGTCTCGAATGGAAAAAGAAGAGGAAGAGCGGTAAATTTTATTCGTTTCCAATTTCCAAGAACCACTGTTGCGCGCAAAATAGCTACTATATCGTCAGCCATTAGATCAAGACGTACAAAACGAACAATTTTATGGAACGAAAGATGAAGCGAGATGAAAAAAATACAACGATTCGTACGAAGAATCGTTGGTATCCACAGCTTCTCGGAAAACGCTGGGCAGAGGAGGAGGGGAAAGAAGAGAAAGCGATCGAACGTTAGAAAAATACGTTGAACAAAATACTTGAAAGTTCGTTTATTTTTATTTTTACGAATAAACCATTTTCGTCGTGTATCGTTCGTTGCGTGAAAGAAGCAAAACGTAAAAACTACTTTTGTAAAGTCGTTTGAAATAATAATCCAACGTGTTGTGCCACGTCGAAAATTCTAATCGGATCGCTCGACGAAACTATGGATCGACTTAACGAAACTTTCCACGATTCTTCGCGTGGCGAAAGGTATTTTTATATATACCAGCCAGTCAACGTTCTTCGAAAATCACGTAGGTAGAAGCTAGCGTCTAAATACACGTGTAATTTTCAATTTAGTAAGCAGGCAACGAATCGATGGAAATAAGGTTTCACTTTTACACGTTTTATGATCTGATTCGTCCGACAACTCGTCGACTCGTCCACCGATATCGATCTGTTCGCGTATATGATTGCCTTTATCAGACATTACAAGACACGTACATGACATGGTGTATCTCGAATGTATTATATCAAGACCCAGGTTGGTTCGTCCGTTACACGCTCGATATCGATCGTATTAGAATCAAGGATTTCGTTCCATCCGCGGATACATAGGTGCCTTCGGCGTGCACCGGATAGAGACGTCTACGTTGCCGCGTATCGGCCACTCCTAAGTTATACAGTTAGCGGCAGCAGTCAATGCCGATAAACCGGTCGTGAAAATAAAGCATTTGAAATTAGCCAGACGAGCGTGTTCTTCTTCCCGTGCACGCGCACGAAACGAGAAACGAAACACGACCGGCCAGAGGAAAGGCTCGGAGGAAGTGGAGGGACTTTGAAGTCGAAAATAGCCAAAAATCCGGCAGCCTGCACAGACTAACGCGGTTCTCCGCGCTACGCGACGGCCTCTTCCTTCACGGTCGCCATGGCTAGAAAAGTAACGGTGCCCAACGATCGTTGAACTTGCTACGATGTGACGGCCGGAGCCATTAAAGACAGGCCAAACAGAATATGGGATTCATTGTCAGCGCGAGAACGATCGTTCGACTCGGCTGACTCGGGGAACGCCGCGCCGCCTGCAGCCTTCTTCCTCTCTATCTGACCGTGCCGCGCCGAGAACATAACGATGCGATAAGATACGCGAATTTATTGAAGTGTAAAGCCTGCAAATTATCAACCACCGCACGGCCACGACGACGACTGGTCTTCGGCTATTGGCGGAGTTTATCGCGATCCGTGGAACGGCCAATATAACTGGAGGAAAGGGTACGCGAACCAGCCTCCGCGAAGATTGACGCGATGATATTCAAGACTGCACAAGACTTACAAGTTGCGTAATACGTAGCGTAGTCGCGATCTGCGTTTAGACGGTAGTATGACCAGCGATACGTGTGTGCTTCGAGTCGAAGCGGTTCGAGCGGTTCGAGCGGTTCGAGCGGTTCGAGCGGTCGATCGATAGCTTGGCGGATAGAACGATTTTGTCAACCGAGCACAGCCGTCTTTTTCTATCTATTATCTATCGTTTGAGGATAGCTTTATACAGGATCTTGCACGAAACGATAAAGCACGCTGTATCTTCGAAAGGGAAAAAATGTTTTCGGAGGATACAAATGGGATAAAACTTTTGCTATAATACGATAGTTATAATACAATAGAACGAAGAAATTTTGTCTTTCGAGTATCGACCGTCAAGGTGTTCGGTAACGCGTTTTATCAGGAACTTAAAAAATTACACAGAGAAACATAACTCGTAGGTTGAATAGGGGAAATAATAATGGGAAAATTATCTTTCTAACGTGTCCAAATAAAGCTCGCCTTCGATTTAATCACCATCGTTAAGGAAACACATTGTTTCATCTTGCTCATCCAGATGCGAAATAACGTATACCACGTATGTATACTTAGTATCTTAGTTGCCATCGTCGAACGAAACTCATACCCGACGTATTGCGCAAAGTCATGAATATTTATGCCCACGGTACTACTGTACCATCGAACGTCTTCCCCTGAAAAATTCGCCACGATGAGAATCGAAACGGTCGCTACCCGCGTTAATGACAGACATTAACGCGTATATTAACGAAAATGACTGACAATAACGTCTCATTGTTCTTGCGACACGACCGCAGCGTTGTGTCTAAAAGTGGTCATTCCACTTTCTAATGCCATCTAACGAGACGACGAGCTTTTATAAATTCTATTATCCGCAATCGGCCCGCAGCGTCGCAATTATTCGTGAAATTTATTACCGTCTACCGTGAGCGAGGACAATTCGGGACGGATCTATCCCCGATGTCGTTCGTCAAGCAACATATCGTCGTAATAAGATGCTTCTTCGCGTAATACGCCCGCCGTTTATAAAGCGTTCGCGTTAAATAAATGGCGGGCGCAAATTACGGGAAGTAATCACGTGTCGTTCGAAGCGATCGTCTTCGCGATAACAGCTTCAGCGGCCGTTTACAACGGACAAGGTGTAGTTCGTGTAACTTTAAAAAATTTTTTTATCGATCTGTAACGACCATGTAGCTAGCTTTTTGTACCTTTTCTCAGTCCCTCGTTGTCTTTTTCCTTCTCTTCCTTCGCGTCTTTACATCGAATATTCGATCTTGCCTGTCAGATCGACGAAAGGTATCGCGCGTACGAAGTGCGAGTGATCCGTTTTAAGCCAGACGTCATTAAGCCAGATTTAATTAAAACGTGTTGTCGTAGTAACCAGTGTATACTGGATTAGGCGGCGTGTACGAGTAGGAATATGTACGGCACGTAAACGCGCGTGATCGTTTTGCCATAAGGATGTTCCATTCACTAACGTATCGGCGAGAAAATCCACAGAATATACCGTATAAACAACTTTCTGCCACGGCCAAGTATCGAACAGTGCCATCGATAAGTGTGCCTGCTGTTCGCTCTCTACATTCATATGCAACCTGATTCTACTTACCGATGCCACTTACACCCGGACCTAGATATTTTACTGTTGGGTATCCTTACTCCACTTTGCCGTTTTACCTACATCGAGTTTAGTTAAAATAAACTTTACTTATTTATCGGTTAAGCATTAACGCGTAATAATGATAATGCGTTATTAATCGAAATTGAATCGCGAATTTAGATAACGTGCATTAGGTAAAAGTTCGTTAGCGGACGTGTACATTTATCATCGTTATACGCGAAAGTGTGCTACTTTTTAGAACGGTTGCGATGCTTTTATCGGCAGCAATCGAAATCGTCGATTTTCGAAATCTATCGAAATAGTCGTCGTCTTCGTACTCTTATCTTTTTCGGCCAAGGTCAAAGCAAAACAAAAAAAAAAAAACAAAAACAAAAACAAAAATGAAAACAAAAGTCCACGCACATCGAAACCTCATTTATCTTTAGAAAAAGTCGGCCGTATGATTAACAAGTAGCGACCCCAGTAGCGTAACGACCCAAATTATGCGACGCACGTATCCGACACAAGGTTCACCGGATGTTCGGATGTGTAGCCAGCGCGCGCACGCGATACTCGAGCTATCGACGGAATCGTGACACGGTGGAAAATATCGATGGTTAACAGAACAACGCGGAAACTTTGACAGGCTGGGAACATTCAGCGCGCTACCTTTTCAAACTGCCACGCGAAACGGCTGTACGGAGGAAAGAAAAGGACAAAAGTGGACGAGAGGTTGACGGAAGGAGGACAACAGCATCGGGTCGGCCTCGTAGGTTTCCTCGAGGGCCCACGATTCATCCTCCCGATCGTGTGCCCGGATTCCGCCAACGCTCACGGCATTCGTATTTCATGCCATGCATGCGCAGCAGATATACCAGAGAGAAACGAGCGGTTGAGAAAGAGGAAAGAAAAGGAAAAAAGATAAAAGACGTTGGTGGAGAACACGCGAGAACGCGAACAGAGCAGACGGATGCGATGAACGGGAAAACGAAGGAGGGAGCTAGGTCGGCATTTCAAATCACTCGGCAGGCTCGCGCGTTTGAATAAATCTAACGGTGAACATCCGCGAGGAGATGCGAAACCAAGTAGTCACGGACTGGACGATGAAACGGTTGGATTTGGAATTGGACGATCAATCGGAAATCAAAGTAGTAAATATCCAATCTACACCTATATCTAAATTGCAATCTCCGAGCAGTAATTGTAATTCCGTTATCGCTGTCTATGTTTAAACGACTTGGAAAATTAATTCGCCCAAAGAATGACCAACAAATTTGGAACCGTTGCCTCCTCTTACCAACAATTTCTTCTTACAATTTCTACTACGAAGGTCCACGTCGATACGTATTTATACACGTAACGTCTAGATTGAGATTATATTCGGAAAATAAGATTTCTATCGTGTTTCCTTCGTCCTATCGAACAATTTTTATGGAAATTTAAGAAAGAGAGTTACTCGGCTGTTCTAAAAGCAAATTGCTCGGGTCAGAAAGTATTCGCCTCGCTTCGTGAAATCGATCTCGATCTTACGTTCGTAGAACCGTAGGGCTGTGGCTAATCTATAATCGGCGACGTCGCGTGTAAACGGTTCTTAAAGACTCTTACGCGCGTTGCGCTAGGATGTGTGGGGAAACGAGCACTGGATGCACACGCTGCTACCGGTCGGCAATACGACTTCCCTCGATGCTCGCGGCAGCAATAAAATCTCCTACGGATTCGGACTTTCTCTCGGTTTGACAGGTGGATTGGCGAGATTCGTTGCGCGACGCGTTAGAAGAGGGAGGGGCAGCAGGTTGTAAAGAAAGGTAGACACGGAAACGATGGATTTTGCAGAGTTTCGATCGATAATATAATTACAGAGTATCGAGTGAAATTATATCGACGAAAAAGCTTCCAGTTACCTACGACACGAAGAAACGTACTTGGCATCTGTATCGAACAAACATAAAAATTCCAGATTTGCTTTGTAAGAAACGATACGTCTACTTGTCGATACAAGCTCTATCGATAAACGTCAAGGTTTTCGCAATGCGTACTTCTACCGCCACGTAGAAGCGAACGCGATATATGTAGATGCAGTTTCAATATCATAGGAATCGAATAAAAGTAGAGAGAAGTATCGATAAAAGCAGAAAGGGTCGTAAACTTTCTCCGGATATGAATTTTCGAGAGAAAACAAAGTGATCTGAGAAAATTCAATAAAGGATAGGGTGACGTGGTCGGGAACAGACCTACGGATGAAACAAAATTCGCTCGTGCTCGCGATAATAAACGAAAGCGCGTTAATTGCGGATGTAACTGGCGCGGCGCGTTGCGATTCTTTCATTCGTTCCGTTTACACGGCCAACGAAGCGGATAAGCGTCGGTCGAATTATATTTTCACCTTCGTTGTAATATAATATCCTGCTACTCTCCTTTATGAAAAAATCCAGATCTCGCGGTGTAGAAATAGAGAGGAGTTTCGAATTCGTAATCGAACGTCCGTTCGCACTTTCACGAACAACGAAAGTAAGCGTTAATTTTTTCTAACAAGATCGCGTTTCGATGTAGAATAATTTTCGGACTCGACTAAAATCGAATTGTAGAAATTGGGTACAATCGAATCAAATAATTTTGAGAACGATTCAGCAGGTAATCAGGTAATCAAAGAGCTACGGTGATTGCAAATTTTAAATTATTTGGTATCAGAAATCTTAATACTACGCTAGTCGTTATTACACGCGACGTTATACATTGTACATGTTGGTGCCATTCCACGGCACGAAATCCAGACATACCAACAGTACTCGCTGGCATCTAAAATTTAACTCTACATTTATCGTTAGCGTGTATAACACCGATTTTATATCGTAATTTAGTATCGGCGCGTATTTAATAAACAAGGCACTCGTATAAAGACATTCGGTATTCTTACCGAATAGCGAATATTATTCAGTCTCGGTATAAATTAACATCAATAGGTATACAGGCGGATGATGACTTCAAATTTTCTAATTAATCGTGCTGATTAACTAATTTTAATAATGATAATAATAATAATAATAATAATGTCTAATTATGGAAATATGGGTATCTACTATATATCTAGGTAAAGAAACGAAAGTAAAGATCACGATCGACAAATAATCCTGTACGTACGATCGGTCGGTCGAAAATATCGCTGAGAAAAGTCGTTAACGCGTGTACAAAGCCGAATGTAACCCACAATCTCACGGGTTACGCGTTACACAGGTGTGAATCTCGTTCACTGGTCGAAGCGAGTCAAAGTGGAAATATCGGAGATCGCGAGCTCGTGTAACGGGGGACAAGGACGGTACGACACTAGTCCAGTCGGCCTCGAAAACCTCCGTATGCCGTTATTATTCCACGGCACCCGTTACTCGGCGACTCGGCGACTCGGCGACTCCGGCGACTCGGCGAGGGAATAAAAAGAAGAGCGTGCCGCGGAGTCACTAGGTTTATGTTTATAGTTCATACCTCGCGTATATGCCGTGCCGCGCCGGTCCAACGTTTCTCGGTCTGCTCGCCGGTCAGAGCTTTTTGCCGATGATCGCGTGCTGCTCTCGTATCTCGTAACCGGACAGGATACCGGACGCATTTCTTCGGAGAAAACGAATGAAATTCGTCGGAAGTATCTTTCGAGTATTCCATTTAGAATTTATCGAAATTCACGGGATAATACGACGATGTCTGAAAGAAGGGAAAAGTACCAAAAAGAATGCGAATCGAATCTCAAGCGACGCGAGAAAGTTTATAGAGTTATCGAGAATCGGAACGTTAGAATATCGAAAGCTACACGGTACCATCGAAAATTTTGGGAAAATTTTGGGGAAAAGTTGTTACTTTTCAAGCAATTCACGGAGATTGATACAAACATCTCTTGAAACAAGATGAATCGATGTTAACGTAAAAGAGAAATAAAGGTAATCCAACTTTACGGAACTATACGCAGGTGAAAGTATTTCTCTTAAAATATTCTCGGATATCGAATGACTCATCTACGTTTCTGTCGAACCACCACCTGTTTTCCCCGCTTTGCGTTCCTTTTCCGTTCGCGCTACGATCAGCCCGTTTACGCTCACCGTGTTGCTATTACCAGCGTCAACGAGAAATATTTCGACGCGAGCCCAATTGCAAGATCCTCCGCGGAGACATTTTCCTTGCCTTTCTCGTAAGCTCCGGCCCACGGAAGTTGCCACCGTCTAGTCTGCGAGCCGGCCGCGTCGTTTTTATTTTTCTTGCCCCGTTTCGTTCGCCGCGTTTCTTTCCCCTGGCGATGCCGGAAAGAAATTACCGAGTGCCGCGGCTGCGACGTTGGAGAGAGAAGTTCGAAAGGGCCGCGAGTCCTTAGCCCGGAATCATTTAAGACTGGGGAAATGCATCGTAAACCAACGACTTTTCCCTCCGTCCTGTCCCGGCGAAAGGAACGAAGAACTTGCGTCGTCGCTCCGGTCAGCGAGACGTGGTCGATAGAGCTCCGCGAAACTTCTTCTCATCAACGCGTCGCATTTCTTGCAAAGTTGTACGATATTAGAAGGGCATAAAATCTTATGCTCGACGTCTTAATATTTTAAGCAATGTTTAATCTAAATATCGATTTGTCGCTCTGTCGATATTTCAAGACCTCGCTTTAAGAGTTCCACGTGACAAGCCATAACCGATGATCCAAGCTCTCGTCTTTCGAAACGATCTCCTACTTCTACGAATACGTTGTACCACGTAATCGCTGCAGTTAATAATTGGCCAAATATTATTTCGCCTAGTCGTCGCGACGATTTTAAAACTGATTTTGTAAAACGTCTGAAACGCTCAAAGTTTCGATAGACACTGATCGGTATTGTTCCAAAATCCATAACTTGAAATACGATATTTACAAACAACTTTATTTCTTGGAGTACGTTAATACGTACAAATCCTATTACCGACATACGCTACGCGCGTTCCAAGAAATATAAAAGAGTTTTAAAGTGAAACACCGCTGTTGTACATGTATACGTAACAAAATGTTTCAATAGTAATTCACGGGTAGAAGGAACAGGGTCGAACATATACGTAGCAGAAAAGTCTCTAATAAACATACGAGAAACGGAAAACAATTAACTACATCGGCCGTTATCTCGGCCTGATATCAGAATCCTATCGTGTATTTTCAAAGTTAGGTACTTTACGCTACAATCTGAGTTTATAAGCGCATTTACACGAAACAACGATTAAATGAAACTCGCCGACCAACTCTGTAAAACTTGGTTCGTGGCGCAGTCGCGATATACGTAGTTTGGATTCGCGTGACGCGAAACGACCGGACGAAGATTAGCGGACCGGTAATGAAACGAAATAAAAAGTGGATGAAAAAGAAGAAATATAAAAAAGAAAGCTCGAGTGACACCGGTCGTCGTAGATCAAGCCGAGTCACCGTGGCATGCGTAAGGCGTAAGCGGCTTTCGCCGACCGATATAATCGGCGCTACATGGACTTAACGTGGGTGGCAAGAAGACCATGTTACGTGTATGCCGATAGCGTGTTCCTCGTTGTCCTCGGCATCCAGGCGGATTTACAGGACCTCGCGACACGTGATACGTATTACACGCAGCACGAAAGAACGATGGAAAAACAAAAGGAGAAATGCGAGGGGACAGGAAAAAATGAATCCTACCGGTCAGCCTTGGGTATCGAATTCGACCGGTCGATCGCTACCTTCCATCCAAAGGTATTACGCGTATACGCACTCGAGCCTCGAGTGCAATCGATATCGGCCTGATCGCATGTTACAACGAGTGTTTCGGTTTACGAACGACTACCATGGTTTCGCGACGACGGATGAATTTTTATTTATTTTCAATAGCGCTCGAGTTCGCCAACGGAATAGAGCTTGTCACGGAGACAGCCTCTTTTCACGTTATACCATTCCCTTATCGATTTATTTACCGCGTAGAACGTTGTCGGCAACTGCTTTATCTGTAAAATTAAAGATCGGTAAAACCGAATCGATGTCAGCTATTTTCTTTTACGTTTTATGTTCTTGTTACCCGTATATACGTTTACGCGGTAGAAAAGAAAAGATTTTTTAACGAGAAAGTTATTACTTATCGCATATTTCGAATATCGACGTCACGAGTGCCTAATTAAGTACTCAACCTGTCTTCTCCGATTCTCCAATTGATAGTTAAGGGGCTCGTTGGAAAAGAATCGGGGCTAAAAATAAAATATCCAATTGATTTTTTTACAAACTGTGCCGAGAAACACAGAGAAATTCATTTCAAACGTTATAGTAAAAATACGTATTGTCCTACGGTATACACGTATATTATAATATAGTTGTACAGTCGTTGTAAAGAGAAAATTGAAAATATCATAATATCGCAAAAATATATCACAAAAAATAAAACAATTTATAAAATTTTCGCAAACGATACAGAAAGAACATAGGATGAGAAAGAAACGAGAATGGACTGACGGATTTATCAAAGAAACGTTCACTTGGGAATAACGATATTTACGCGCATTGTTACGAAACGAAACGTTAATTGAAGAAAAAAGAAACAAAACGAGGAAAAGAGCGAAGAAAGGAAAAGAGAAGGAAGGAAACAAAGGGGTTGGAAGTTATTTCGCTAAAGCATCGCAGTCGTCTACGAGACGAGTTTTAATTTCGCACCGGTTAACCGGTATGCTTTTGTTTTTATTTCCATGGAAAACAGCTTAACCGTAGAGCTTTTTAACGCCCCTTTTTCGCCTCGAACCATCGTGCTTAAAAATTACATATTCACCTTGCGACGATACATAATCTTGCTACGCTTTTGTCTTATCTTGTTTCGTTCACACTCTTTTTTATCGGCAGCGCGAGTTAATCGCCGATAAGAAACAACCTCTGTTTTATCGGCTCTAATTTCGAGAAAATGCTTAAACCCGTTCACCAGGTGTCGTACGTCATCAAGGTGATGTTATCAACCTTAGCACAGCTGATAATAAACACCGTGATCCTTCGATCGAGCTTCTAAATTATTAAAATAATAATACATTTTTTATTATTCCCTCGACGATTATCTCGAACTCGTCGTTTTAAAGATTATCAACATGTTGCATCGTCGATACGCCAAGTTTAAACAAGAAAGTCGATATATGTATACCGATGATATTCAAGTATACGTACAAAATGTATCTCTAATTTGCTAAATTTAAAAATATCCTCGTAACATAGACTGAAAGGATCGTTAAGAGATCTGTAATTCTTATTTCTATACTTTTGCTCCGAATAAAACTATCCGACTAAAATTCTTTTTTTTTTTTTTTGTTAAAGGCATTTCTGGCAAAGTAGAATGTTCGCTAACGATAACGGACGCGCCAATCATACCGACGTATACAGGGCTTTTCGTTTTTATTTGTTTAATGAATAATAATAAACGTAAAATAAATAAAATGTAAAATCTGATTAAAGTTCGAAAAACGAATAACGAAGGGAAGAGAAAAAAGATAAAAATAATCGTATTCAAAGAGAGTATAAATAGTTATAACATGTTCGAAGAAAATAATTTTATTCGCGAATGAAATTCTCACGTTCTGCGAATAAATATTCTCACGCAATTCTGGTTCTAGTTAATGGATGAGAAATCGCGCATTCTCGCGCCAACTTTACGCACGCCGTACGAGAAGCGGTCGACGAACGATGCAATTTTTTCCGCGTTTCTCGTCGTCGCGTTGCGTCGCGTCGCGTCGCGCGCCATTTTTCGGCGAGGCCCGATAGGATTTCATGGCGTCGCTCAAAGCGACGCAGGCTTTTCACATCGACGAATAAAAATCGCGTACCGATGCATGACGGCGAAACGGAAAAGAATATTATCCGTTTATGCGCAGACGGTCGCATAAATCCTAATTCGTCGTCGAACGATGAACTGAGAAATCCGCGCGTTGTGGAAGGAACGCAAACTTTCAGCGAAATTGCATTCTTCGACGCCAGACAGGCCACTCGGATCGTCTTAACTCATCGAGGAATCGGTAGAGGTCATTATTTTCACCAACAAATGCAATTACTCGCAATTTTCTAACTCGAAAGCAAGCTTATCGATGATTCTTTAACGACTATTTCTAAGAGACAAGTACTCGAAAGGAACAATAAACCTTGGTACTTCTAGCGCTGAAATATACATTTACATAATACGAATCATTCCTTGACAAATGTTCTTTCACGGTGCATGAACTGTGCCACTATAAATAGGTAGGAATCGTTTTATCGCATAAAATATAGGAAATTCGATGAAAGAATACCTTGTACGAAATATTGACGCATTCGGGACCAGACGGGTATCAAACACCGGCGAACTTTACGGATCAATGTCGCGCTTCATTCGGATTCTGCACACTCGTATCTTACTATGATACCGCGGTTTATCGCTTCCGAGATTACTTAGACCACGCGTCTAGAAATTTTCGAATTCGTTTCGATTCCTAGTAGATGGGCGCGACGGCTGGCAGACTCGCACGAGCATGGATAGAAAATTGTCAAGTAGAGATGCCTTTCTTCTAAAATAAATATCGATCTCTTCTCCCACTATCCACTTTCGCCGCGTACGCTACGTAAACCCACGTCGCATACGATTCTACCAAAACTACTCTAACGATTAACTCGATTTGATCTCCACGCGTTACTCCAACCAGCGCCGACCACGATCGAGGAACAAAATTCTCACGTCTCGTTAACCATTTGCAAAATTGATCCAACAAACGCAAAACGCCCTGGAAAAAACATACTCGATCCGTACGACGACCGATCTGCCCTTTTCCTGCAGAGAACGTCGCAAGGAACCGAGTGGAACGTGCACGAATCACGACTCTTGGGTCCACCGAGTCGCTGCAACGGCCGGAGAAAATCGAGCGAAAAAAAAAAAAGAACCACGATAGAAGAAAAGGACCCGGAGTATTTTCGCTTTATCGGATCGCGCCGCTTCATCGGCTCGAGCGCTCCGTTTGATGCTCGCTTCGATGAGAATCGAAGTTAATGGACGTGGGAGCCGTTATATAGCGTGCACCACCCACGCGAGTTCGCTCGCCTCGTCACGCTTTTAATCATCAGGGACAACGACGATGAAAAATCCAGGTCGTCAGGGGTGGAAATTCTACGAAGGACGTAGGGTACGAACAGTACGATGGGCGCTGGAATCCCCTAGCTGCCGGCACGTACGGTATTAAAATGTCAGCTTGCGCTTGCTGCGGCTAACCTATCCGATGACGATGACGATGACGACGATATCGTCGACATACGATAATAATAGAGGAAGTCGACTCAACCATCCCTGTGGTGTTCCTTCTGCAAACTGGAAATCCGATCGGTATACTAGGAGCGTGATTGGAGCGAGAAAAGGATTCCTTATGCCACGCGATAAGATATCTCGCTCGACGAACTCGTGGGTGATCGATCAGAGGTAATCCGGCTTACCGATCGAAAGAACCGTGCGTTTTTCGTTTAACTTCCTTTGGTTTTTGTTAAAATTAACGCTGATCGAGCGATCGATCTTTCCAAAGATTGCCAAAAAATTCAATTTCCTCGATCAAAAGATAGTTATTCTTTAAGAAAAATCATGGTAAAAATACAGAATCGAACTAAAAGAACGGCGGAAAATTATACTCGCAACGTACAATATAGGTACATAATTGAAATTTTATCGACTTTCGCCTCAGCGTGGAACGTCTAATTTCACGTGCAAGCAAAAGGTTTCATTAAACCTTACGGGACAAAGTTGCAGCTGTGATCGAGAAACTTCAGAAGCAAAACGTTATTAAAAAACAGATCCTGTTATTCGTTTCACACGGAAGGGAAGCCTTCGATCGCGCGATCTTGGCAAACTCGACGAGAAATTCTTCGATTTTGAAGCGCCAGTTTCGTTCGAAACTGGAAATATTTCAGGATTGCGTTCACCCTCCGTAATACACACGTTTATTTACCGACTCCTTAAGCCCTCCGGCTCTCTTCGTCCTTCCTAAAACTGGGCCGAGTTACGTTTCAATTTAAGCATTCCCCGTTTATTTCCATGCTGTCGCATTATCGACATTGATTAATTAGCGCTAAACAGTCGACTAAACTACAACTTCGCTCAAGTCAACGAGCGTATGGGAGCTTAGACATCGAGAACCAGTCTGGCAACGAAACGTACTGCGATCGATCAGAGAAAAGCTATCTTTTCTGAGGTACGGATACAAAATTGATTCTAGTCGACTCGGTGATAATTAAAGTAACGAAACTTTCATAGAAATTTTATACGGTTTAGTTGTTTATTCATAGGTGGAAATTTGTTAATATCCGATACGCGATACAAGAAAATACTGGGAGCACCGAATAACGATAGATGATCGACAAAGGTATAATTTTATAAATTACGGTCGAAACGAAAATACGTAGTTACGATAGATGGCGTGATAAATTTATACATTTACAATGCGTTTCAGTCGTTAGGCGTATACCTGCCTAAATACATACCGTTACTCCGTAGTATCGATTTAAAAATATTTTTAAAATATACGTCGATTTAGAAATCCAGAGTACTTCCTTCCCCTTGCTCACTCTCTGTTCTATCAAAGTAGAATCTTGAAAATTTATACGCGTTTGTTGCGGACACTTTGCAGACGTTTCGTCTGCCAGGCGTTACCTCTTGAGACGGTCACCTATTAGAAATTCTCAACAATACGTCCACTTCTAACTTCGAACCATCCTTGCAGAAATTTCTCGCGAATAAATTTACCATTTACATAAAATACAGCAGCGCACGGTTTATGTAATTTCCTTTCGACGAGGACGATACTATTTATCTAGGAAGCTTCTCGAACAACCAAAACGGTATTCGATATTTATAAATTATTCGGCGAACGAATCTCGCGGTTCGTACTCGTTCAACGAATCGAACGATCCACGGATCTTGGAATTATTTATCCGTGGATGCAGATGTATCAATGTCTCGACTTAATCTCCGGAAGGATTCCGCATCGACTTTCGAGCCGAAGGAACGATTTTATTAGCCGGCAGTGTATTACAAAGGGAAGTAACGAGCCATGCTCCTCGCGTTACGTCGATCTAGTCCATCCTTGTGTTACCTGTGCATGCGTAGCACACATAATAAAACGTTTGATACACTGTCACTCTGGCGAACGGTAGAGCGAACAAACGATATCGGACCACGAGTAAAACAACGCTGGTTAACACGAGCGACGTCCCTTTGCTAGGTACGATATTATATTTTACTTCTTTTTCCTACGGATGACCCCAATTTTTCGCGGTATCTATTTATTTTTAATTCACCCTGTGCACGGTCGACCCGTTTTCTCACCGAGTATATTTTTCGTCTTCTTACCTCTTCCTCTTTGGTAATATCGTAGTATCGAAACACGAAGGACGTTAAAAGGTGTCGATTTTTTTTTTTAACGATATTAACGCGAACATCAAACTACGCGGTTAACCCTCGAGGAAACGCGTGGTATGGACGTACAAGAAGATACATACAGTCGGTGTAAAAAGTATTCGTACAGGAAATAATTTCAATAAAAATATCGTGGAATATCGTTTATCAACAAATGTGAAAAAGAATTACCGTCAAAAAGGGACAGGATACGTATTTCCTTTGCGGAAATATTAACAAATATGTAAAAAAGTGAAGAAATGTGTACGCGATAAGTATTCCCACAGTTACAGTTTAATGGGAAAAATTAACAAGACCTACCTAATATCTGGCGGGAAAAATCGCTGCGCTTAATTATTTCGATATTTAATGGAGTTTCCTTTTGACTTTATTACGAGTCGGAGCTATCGTGGCATCGAATTTATCGAATTAACGAGTACTCTACTTGAAATATTTTTCGATTCTTCCAAAAGAGCTCTCTTTAAATCGTTTCTCGATGAAACGCGGTGACTCGGTATTTTTTGTTTCGGGTGATCTCATATATTTCCAATAACGTTTATATCTGCGAATCGTGGAAGTGTTTTTATCGCTCTCCGAAAATAGTTATGTCACTTTCTCTTCGCTTTGATGCAGATTATTATTTAAAATACCTATTTAAGCTTTGCGCTTTTCGTACGAATACTTATTACACGTGCCTCTTTATTCGCGTTCTTTTTCTTCGTTGAAAATTATTTCGGACACTCGTAGGTATACGTACGAATCTTTCGTTTGTTAAAATTTCGTTAAACAAGTTAAGCACCGAACGAATATACTTTGTACACCGACTGTAAACGGTAACGAGATCCATCAGTTACACCAATCAGTTGCCAGAATTTTTAGAGGTCAAGCAATCGATCAACGTATAGTTAGAATCTTAATAAACGCTAGAGACTCAGTTTGTACGCGATAAATCAGAGAATTAGCCGTCGGTAATACCGTCGATCAACTTCACCTGGCAAACGGGCAATTAGATTAGCTAGTTAGACACGTAAACGTAAAGGTAAAGGTAAAGGTAAAGGTAAAGGTAAAGGTAAACCACGATATAGAGCGAGGGAAGCGATCGAGCGTTCGGTCGTTACTTACGAAAATCAATTATACTTCGCAGTCCTTCGTTAACTCGTTATTTATCGTAACAAATGACGTTCTAAAACCAATTGATTTCCCAGTTGATTTACGCTTACGTTTATTTTATCCATCGAGGACAAAGCCAGTTAATACTATTATTATATCCCGTTGTTGTACAACCGTAAAATCTATAACTCTCAAGTTACTGCTGATGTACATAGGTGCGTTAAATGCGTAGAGAATCGCAACTATCTTTGCGACCTGAGAAATTTAACGCGACCACCCGACGCTTATTATCCTTTCCTATATATGCAATTTCTGCCTTGGCCTCTATCTATCCAGACGTTTACCGACGAGTCCACCGGTAGGCTCCGCCTTTAGTTTACAACGCCACGTAGCGAGTCGAACAAGTATAAAAATTCGATACATTTTTTCGTTCGCGATCTTCCAACGATATTTCAGCCTACCGAACACAACCAAATATATACGCGTGTACCTAGATATTTTGCAAGGATACCCAACCGTAGGCCCAACAGTAACTTTGCAGCGCGGCGTCGAGCGGCGAGAAACAACCTTTAAAGAGAAAAAGAAGAAAATCTGACTTGTATCGAGTTTGAACGCTCGTATCGAAGGCTTTTCGCGATATAAATACGTCTTCGATCGAAGAAAGAGGTCGATACACGCCATAGACGAGGGTATAGACGATGGTAAACGAACCGATCTGGTCGGTGTCCAGGAGAACGACGATACTGGCGCGGTGCGACGACAAAGTCGGCAACGTGGCTCGTTCCGCGCTGACATCCCTTTTAGCCTTAGCGTTAGCCGCCGGCTATACATAAACTATACAGGCCATAGCGCAGAGGGTGGGGGGCGACAACCCCGTGTGTCTCGTCTCTACGAACGAGGGGGGCTCGCTCGTTCGGGCATGAAAATTCTGCACCCCTCGTTGCACAGAATCATCCCCCATCGATCGACCTATTCCGCTCTCGATGCTCCGCGACGGAGCTGGCAGGCAAGCAGCAGCGGGCAGAATGAAAAAAAAAAATATATATCGCATCGACGACGGGGATCCACGCGATGCAGGTCGCTGCGTAAACAATTTAATATTCACGCGCGAGAAAAGTGTGGGAAGAAACGGAGTGTCTCGTGAACGGGGAAAGGATGGCGTCGCCACGCTCCCTGGATCAACGAAACTTGTTTTAATTCGCGAGATATTTGTCATTCCAAAGAGAAAATTCACCCGTCGGAGACTGTCGAAAGTCCAAATGAAAGAAAGATGTTAGGAAATGCCTAGAGGGTTGACGATCTCTTTTCACGTATCGGTTTTTTATTTGGAACCAGAGACCGAACGAACTTACTGGATGTTATGAAAACTGTATCGAAACGAAGGTCTTCTTATGTACGTTGTATATAAACGTTCACAACAGAACGTACATAGGTATATCAGCAAACAAGCCACGGCGTGGAATTTTAAATTACCGCGCGACGCGCGTGATACATTACGGGGGTGAATTTTAGAGAATTGCTAGAAGAAAGATATTGAGAAACGTAATTAAACGCTAGAACGCGTTTTATCGCGTTTATACGCGTTTATTGGCGTAAAATAAATGATATGAAAAGAGATACTTTGGAAAGACATTACGAAATGCAAGCGTGTTTCAGAGAAGTCCGATACGCGGAATTCGCGAATTCAAACAACAATCGTTAAAGGACCAATTCGAACGGTAATAAATTTCCAGCGAGCGCTTTCCGAACAATGGCGAAACAATTTTGTAACAAAGTACGTCTGTGCTCCCGGTGTCTACTCCGCTACGCGAAAACTCCTCTAATGGCGACGAAGGAGACAAAACGCATTCCAGCCGCCGGCACCGCATGATGCATCGCACACCCTCTAGTTACTCCAATTGTCGGCAACTCTGTTTTGGTCGTTTCTTGGTCGGTTTGACCACGAGTAACCCGGCTATGAAATTTTCGAACGAAATACTTTTATCAAAAGGTAATGTTTATCGTGTACACTTTATTAAAAATTACTACGCGAATTCTATATATTGAGAACTTGTCGTTAAATCGAAAACTTGGAACGTTTTAGCTTGGCTCGATTTTCTTTCGTTTCGACGGATATCCCTGGGTACGTGGCAGCTGAAAAATCTCGTTGTAACGAAACACTCGGGAAGGGCAAACGATACACAGCGTGTCCGTCGATCGGTCGACTCGGACGAAATTTTCCTATCAAAGAAAATAACAATTTCTCTTGCGTTCTTCCATGTATATATACGTACGTACTATAAAACAAAAATTAAATGCTACGTAACACGATTCGAACGGTTTCAATCGCGCGATAGTTTCCACGTTTTTTCGTTTCAGATCGGCCATATCTGTCACCGTTCGTAATTCCAATTTTCCTTAGATTCTTCGGTGAATCTTAGGAAACTGTCCATCCATCGTACCCACGCCACGTCAAAATCTACTTATCGATTTCCGTGTTCAACGAAACGTCGTTCACGCCAATTACGCGCATTCTCGTTCGCGCGACACAGGCAATCGGATCGCGTGGGATTTTTCGCCACCATCCGAGTGTCCATCCACGGCGCGGCGATTTAACCACCGTCGTTGCCTCGTTTGTGCGATCGTTTCGCAATCGTATTACGTCTGTCGATAATAATCACTCGTCGGTCAACAGCCAGGAAGGTAGGAAATATGGGAATTTGAACGCGCCAATTAGCCAGTTTATGCGGCATCGTTTCGATCATTATCTTATCGTTTACGTTCGTAGCGTGTTTGACCGATCGATCTCTATCGGTATCCGCTTTCTTTCTACCCGATGCAGCGACCTCGACAACGTCGACACAGGTAATTATTTCATCTTGACCGATCGATCGATGCACGCAAACAATACGCTCGCGTACACCAGTTGCGGTCCGACCTACCTGATTCGGGCTCGGCTCGAGTGATTTATCATTTATCATCTATCCTCGACAGTATACATAATACGTACGTACGTGTATACACCTCGGAATAAAAATCACAATCTCTTTCATGTTTTTCAATTACGCGACATTTCGCATACGAATCGTACTACGATAAAGACCGCGCAAATAAATTCTATCAAGCGGTTGACCCGAAATTGATTTCTAATAGGCGAAACGTAAGTAAATAAATAAGCGAATAACCCGACGTTAGTAGTTCGAAGACTAGATTTTCCATCCATGTAATAAGAAAATTAGGTATGAATTCTAGAATGCCGGGACGATACACACGCTTGATATTCATCTTGTCCTTGCTGTCTGCATCTGTAACGTCATCGTGTCGACCATCACTTTTTATAATCTTTCATCACGTTTTATATAAGTACCGATTTGTTTGGTACAAACGTTATAAAAATAGCGGAAACTCACGTACGTTTCGAAATCCATATATTTGTCAAATATTAATACCGACGTTGGTTCCCCTCTTCCTTTATGGACGATACGTTCTTTCATTCTCAACTATTCGTTTTCACTGTCAAATCCTACTTTAATTATACCGTAGCCGAGGACGAGTAAAAGTTTAACAAGCATTCACTTTCCATGTTCATTTCGCTTTTCCATAAATGCCCTAGTAACATATTTATACGCGATAAACGCGTATACGTATATGCATTCAGCCAATTCAGCCAACGATCGCATCGTACGGGAGAATCGATTATTATTAACCGTGGTGAATAAAGCCGATACTCGTTTAACATCGGGGTTCGTGACTCGACCGTGGATCGTTTCTAATGGCAATGATTCACGATTCCGGCCTGGTTAAGATCGCTCGATACTGCGTCCCAACGGCGATCAATCGGAACGGATGGAGGAACTCGCGTGCGACTTGGCCGCGATCGAGAGACGCTACGGAGAGAGGCTGTTCCGTGTTCTGGATATCTCGGTGAAATTCGTTTGATTAACTCGACGCCGCGTGACGAACGCGTTCGTGAACGCGTCGATTACGCAACGAAGTATCGCTTGCTGAAAAGTTGACGTATCGGATATCGAAACCTATGGAAATCCGATCGAATCACATTCCTGCATACTACACGCAGATATCCTTCTCCGCATCCTTGGCTCCGTTTCGATTCTTTCCGTCAACCTTTCTCGCTTCCTTCGATTCCCCTTAATCGAGATCGAGGTGAAGGGAAAGGTGAGTGTGCTCTGTTCTATCCGGACGAACTGTGCGATCGTTGCTTATCAACAAAACGCCTGTTATCGCATACGGAATCGGAATAAATGTTATTTTAGCGCCAGTTTCGATGGTTTTCTACGTGTTTGTTGAAACTTCGTAAATTCGAAGATCCCGGCAGAACGAAAAATAGTTCCAGCTGTTACCTTTTCTCGCTATATAATATTTATTTGCTATGTAATGAAAACGTCGCGTTCTTCGAACCAAACTTGAAACAATACAATGGTCGAATATCGCGTGTATGCACGTACGATCTATGACGTTGAAAACGTGTCTTTCGTTCTCTCTCTTCTTCGTTTTCCACGCAAAGTTTCTCGAGTTTCGATTTTTCGCTTTTACTTTCTCGTGTTTTGGTTCGCGCGTTGTAGATCTTGAATAACGATGCCGATCGTAACGATCAGCTGAGAGGCAGTGAATTTGAATCAGCCTCGTAAATTATACGGCACAAAGATAGTTTGCTGCATTAATCGGACGGTTTGACGCGTGATACATCATCGCAGCCCGGCAATCTAAACTGGACTTTCGTTTGTGCCGCGGGCTTGATCTTATTACTCGTGGAAACTTCTACGAATCGCGTATTTCGCCTGTGGTATTTTACGAAGTACCGTAGCCTTTATTGATATTAATATAATATTCGCAGCGTGAACAACCAAGCCAGGTACGAGCGATCTTTCGCTTTATCGGAAATACGCTTTATCCATCTTGGTACGCTAGTTTGCTGCTTTCTCCGAAGAAATCCTTTTTTTTCTTCTCTAGCTGCTCAAAAAGTGCTAACTCCGCGCATAAAATTTTATCCGTGCGCTAAGAAGGTTGTGCGTAAAATTTATCCGCGTTCCGCTTCGAAGCAAAGCTTCTTGGTCGAGATACTCGCGAATCGTAAGTTTCGTACCCGATAAGGTACCTGTACGAAATCCCCAGCGGATTTCTGCTTTGGTCAGAGGCTCGTCATCCGAACGAAATCGCCGAAGAAACCAGTCCGATATGCGACTACGTTTCGATGGAACCGCGTAATAAAATAACAAGGAGCGGAAGCAAACAGAGGAGAAGGAGCGAGCAGGCGGCTTTACGATCTCGAGTCTCGAATCTTAAAGCGCAACAGCCAGTCGTACTAGCCAGCCTAAACTCGAGCTGCGCTTATCTAAGAACGAGAATCCAGGGATCCAGGATGTCTCGGTCGCGTGAGAGTAAATAAATTCGTAACGGATACCGTGAGAAACGGCGAGGTAACAAACGATGCGTGTGCAGCGTGCACGCTAGTTTCGCACGCAGATACGCTACGCAACGCAACGCAACGCACACAGTTTACACAGCGAAACGTGTCGAGGCCAGGAAATCCGACGTTGAGACTGTTGAGAGACACCCGGTACACCGTAGCGTTCCACACCCACTAGTGGCTCGCACATTTAGACGAATCGCTTCAGCGCCAATTCCCTCGAGCGTGACCTTTTAAGCGAGCGCGCGCGCACGCATGCATCGCTTATTGCCAGGCAGACGCGATACGTTTCATTTTCAATCGTTAACGAAACGAACAAATATACCAAATTGTCTTGTAAAGACAAACAGAATATTTCAAAGATATGGAAGAAAGTTACGCGAGTTTCTGTAAAGATATAAGAGAATAGAGACGCGTTTAATTTAATCGTGGCAAACTTTTGCTTCTGTCGACACTACTATTTTGCATCTCATACGATACCAAGTTTCTTCGCGATTAACTGCTTCGCCGTTGATCGACTTTCTACCACTCGCGTCGTACATCGGCGAATAATTTTCATACGAAATTTATTTCTACGTTATAAAATTTTACGCACGATGTACGATCAAAAGGTACTAACGGACTAACGTCACAACGTTTTATTCAGCGTTATAATAACCGCCTTCAAAGTAATAGTCACTCCTCTTAAGAACCTATTTTATATATAAATAACGTTACCAACGTCTTTTCCACTTCTGCAAACCTTTTTATAGACGCGTTAAGAAAATCGTTTTTAAATCAATTTCCGTCTTTTCTTATATTTCTTTAGTAGTTTCAAAGTGGCATCGTTTTGACAAATTTTTTAATTTCGATGACACGTGAAACGTCACAGATATCGAAAGGATGGATATAGAGGAGGATCGAAACGAATACGATGGCAAACGAGAGTTAACTTATTTTCGGCGAACGTGTAAAAGACGGTTGGTCGATGAAAAGGTAAGCAACGAACGACGATGTGTTTCGACAAATGAATTTCGACGGTGTCTCGGAGATTACAAACCATTTTGCAAAAATTTGTTCCTTCGACAAACTCGTGAACGCTTGTAATTTGTTTACTCGTGGCATCGATGTACGTATATACTCGTAGCGTACACAGTTCATCCCGGGAACGAACGTTCAATAATTATCAACCGACCCAACAGTCTATAAATACATTCTAGCTTTGATTCCATCCGTTCTCCTTGAATAACGCGGCAAGCGCCGCATTTCCGGACCAAGAATAATGAAACTGGATCGTCGATACATGGTTAACGCGTTCGTCTCTACGACTCGATAACAGAGAACGAGAGGCATAAATGAGGCGTTGCGTCGTTAACGAACCAGCAGCGACGCTCGGAATCATCGTTCCGCGTTTTCGAATTCGAAAAGACGACGATCCACGCAGCTATCGTTTCCTTCTTCTCGTCTGCCAACCAACAGATCGCCAGATGCGCCACCGTATGTTTATGCGAATTTAGAATTTTCGTTACTTGAAAATTTCACGAATACGACCAAAGTTCTAAATACCAAAAAGTTTTTGTACATTTAAGCTTAAACGCATAAAGCACACGTACATATAATCATCTGCAATCTGATCATCGTACATTGAACTTGCCCAAAAATGTCCTGATAAGATTAAACGACGACGAGAAAAAGAAGACAAAGGCAAAAACCTACTTCGATTCGAAGTAGCCCGCGAGTTTCCATCGAGCTTTCATCCGCGGCGTCCTACATTTCGCCACGAAACAAAAGCAGCTCTGGTCTCGTTTTGCGAAAAACATGCGGAAAAAGAAAGAAACGGCACTCGTTGCACGCGCAGACGTAAGAATTCAGTTTGCAACTTGCTCGCTCTCGGCCTCTCCAGCCACCTTTGCTCCTGTTATGGAGTTTCGCGAGAAACTGGTATGGAAAAACAATGAAAACGCGGCGGTGTTCGCGCGCTCGTTTACAGTTCGCGAGCATTAAGAAGACGTTCGCGTTTAAACGACGCGTTAACGGCAGAAAAACGCGCAAGGATTTCCTTCGATGAAACTTTCCTCGTATAACGATAAATTTCCTGAATGCACGGGAAATATAAGTGTATGCGAGCAACCAGCGCGTACAGCCCACCCCCCTCCCTCTTTCATGGGCTTATCGATTTAGTTATCCGCTCGTTAAAATGTAACACGGTCGATAAAGCGTCTTTTTAAATCGTTCGATGCGTTCGTTCGATTTTGATGATCTTTCGCGTGCCGAGTCGTTTTTCGTGACCGGTGATCTTAATAATAATCGGGATAAGATGGAATTAATTCTATTAGGAAATTAAACGCCGATCGCAGAACACGATTATCATTAGCGTTTAAATAGTTGTTTAGTTAGATTTCCGATTTTGTGATTTTCAGTAAATTCGTGACTTTTTATGCGGTTGTGGGCTTTGACAGCGTTGATCGTTCGATGCGCGCGAATACGTCTTACCGTACGTCTACTGAATTAGCGTTATACTTCTCTGTCAAACTCTCGGTTAGCAAGAAAATATTCTCCTTAGTTTTCTCAAAAAAGAAGAAAAAACGAAAAAGAGACGGTATTCATACACGCGATGTCATGAAAATCACGATTTTGTTTCTCATACCGAAACAACGATCAGGTAACTTGCGATACGTTAACGAATATACAGAGCTTTGAAAGCCGCTCGGACTAAACTACTGCGTTCACCGATAAACGCGAGTCGATCGCATTAGCGCACAAAGCACCGGATTATGTCTATTTTCCAGCGCGTTTAAATGACGTAATAGCCACAGCACAGCGTCCGGTTCGCAAGTAACGCTCACAGGCAAACCAATACATATTTTCCTAAACAAACGTTAAACGCGACCGACCACGCGAATTACACGATCGAATCGATCGGGGATAAATTCCCGATACGTTCTCCTGAGATATCGAATTGTGGGAAACGAGGTCTGTCGCAAGATGTACATGCAAGCTCTTATCGACCTTTGAACGCGAGTAGGTGCGTGCATACGCCCACGTCCAGTTCGAAACTATTCCACCGTTGTTTACAACAACCCGAGTATCCTCAAACGCTATCCTCAAATTTTATCAGAGAGCGGGCGATATATAGAGAAATTTAGTCGATCAAGGGAGTAATTGCTATTGAGATAACTACTATGTTCGCTAATCGCTATCGGTATCTATCGATCCTAAGGACAAACGCAAGCTCGCTGCTCGAGGTACGGCTGGTCAACTTTGCTCGGAAATTGAGTTAACTGCAGCTACTTAACTCCAGCATAGTTGCGATTGTCGGAATAGACAAAATAGACAGAGATCCTTTGTACCGGGAACTCGTGGGTGTATAAGTCTCGGAAACAATATCGACGATACCGTTATGGAACGATCGTTACGTAAGCCGACTCGGAAAACGGATAAAGAGACATTTATTTTTATACGGATTCAGGTTCGATGGTAATTTCCTGTTCCCAAGATAGTTCGATCGAATATAAAAAATTTCTCTATTTACCGCAACGATATTCTTGAGCAGAAATTAATAGAATATATTAAATATCTATTTATACCGTCGTATCGCTGGATCGATAATCCATCTATATCGCATTATCCTTTCGCGATGCAACGAACGAACGATAACTTATTTATATCGACGTATGTATATCAATTGCGTCGATGCAGGCCGAGCCACGGTCGTTAATTTAACGCGTATCAACCACGCGTCCGCGTATCTGCTTAAAAGGTGTTAATCCGTTGAGATTAATAATTCGTTATCGCAAACTACGACACGCGAAAGCGTCTAGTGTCGTCATAAAAAGTTCCACCCACGACTACAAGAGAGTTTTCTGCGAACCGTAACTTCGTATCCATCGATCTGTTCCGTATTTCACGAAAGAGGAAAATTTGATTATAAACTATCAAAGTTAACGGGAAGTCAGAGTACAGGCACGACGCGAAATCAACTTTCCACGACTAACAAATACGAATAAATAAGTTAATTAAACCGATAACGAAGTGAACGACACACGTGTAACGTATATTCTAACGCTTGACAGACAAAGAAACAAGAAAACGTCTTAACAAATATTCGTCAGAAGTTAATGCGATAGCGACGCAAACCTCGACTCCTATAACTACACCATAAATGAACCATAATTAATTTGTTTGCAATTTCAATTCCATCTTGACAATCGGGAAGCTCAACGGTCGGACAAATCGACCCTATCAGCTTCTCCACTGATTAATCCCTCGAGGAAGATCGTATATCGCGAGTCTTTCGCCGTTGAGTGTTCATTAGTAAATTAAACGTTAAGTGCGCCAAGTTTGAGGATACTGAATATCGGAAGACGGGTCCGCGACACACTGGGCCCGGGAGTATACATATAGCAGGTGTAATTCGAATACCTGTGGTACGTCTCGTCACATACCTGGCGATGGGGATGGGTACGCGTATCCCAGCGTGCTAATATGCCGGCAACTGGTGGGAAATTGCATCCCAAAACGCGTGGATAATTAATTATCGCTTCGATCGTCCGCCGACGGTAACGGCGATAATTGAAATTGGCGTTGGTACAATCGAACCGTAACAGACTTACCTGCAACAAAGGAAAGAAAAACAGAATCAAGTAATTGCCTAAACATGTTTCGTTTAATCGCTACGTATTGCTAACGATACTAACGCCGAATACGGCTATCGTATTCCACTCGTAATCGTTATTCTGATATTCCTACAAATTAGGTAACTGGTTTGTCGAAGCAACGGCAACTAAATAAAAAGCAAACGTCGAATCTTTTCTTCTGTCTCTGGTAAAAATTTGCTCCCCTTAAATTAAAACAATTAACTCAAAGCCGGATCTAATCGCCGATAATCTGCAATTCATCGAGACAATTAATATCTGATTACAAAAATATTCAACTTGAGATACTTGTAAATCAAACATCCCACAACAGTTGCTCGTTAAATACGCGAGTTTCTACTTCGCGTACCTAATTATCATCGATTTGCACTTGATTAAATTTTTATCGACTCGTTAACATTTTACTTGTACCTTTTATCGCGATACAGTATCCTCTCATTTTTCTCACCGACTCGAACAGAATAAAAAGCGAAAATCTACCTTATCCAAGGAATCATCTTTTATCCTCGAGCGTGTTTCCCTCTTTCTCGTTGCCGTATTTTCTCCACCAACACCCTACACCCTTTCGTCGGTTGGAAAATAATTCTTGTCAGACCGCGCTAACTGACCACGTCACTGGTCCATTAACGTAATGACGACGATATTGCGTCCATAACATCAAGGAGACTGTCTACGCGGTGGTCGTACGACGCCAGACAACGAAAACTGTACAATCGATGGTAATTAGACGGTAATTACCATCGACCAATTACCACGGGGCGGATTAATTGGATTAATTAGAGTCGAAGTCGACGACGACGCTTCCGCCGTCGCGAGAGAAGCTTTTCCGTCATTTGTTCGGTCGAATTCCAAAAATGAACGATGCGATGCTGCGGATGCTGTGAATGCAGCACGAGCTGTCGAATATTCGACCAGTCAAAAGGCAATTAGCTGGATGCGAGCCAGTGCATCGTGATTAATCGTACCCATTACGGACAATAACTCGACTTAATCTATCGTCGTTTAACGTTCGCGTGCAATCTGACTTTGCGCGGTAGCCCCGTTTCGTTACATCGAACCTTGCTATTTTCGTCTACTTTCGTCCGACCCACGCGAAAACTCGATCGGAATCGAAACGAACAGTTAGTTACTTCATAGAAAGCATAAAAGTATCCCGGCGATCAGAGAAAACGTCAAACGAACAAAATGAATGGCCTAAGCAGGACTGGAAAATGTTCGCTGCCATATAACTTTCTTCAAAATTCGGTTTTTTCGTGCTAAGTCAGCTAATAGCAACTGTGTATCTGAAATAGAGTAAATCCATTCTATCTTAGTATAAATTTTCCAAGCTATTCTTAGCTTGAAATATTTCACGAAATAAATCGCTCTTCACGTCTTGCTATCTCTTCCGAAAGAAGTGATTTTCAAGCTTGATGGAATTCCCTTCTCCAGACTCTTGTCAATCGAAAACTAAATTGCATAACTAGCCAGGAAATCAGCCAGAGGATGGTAGAAAATCGACTCGATTTCCCGGTGCCCCGTTTCTCGTGATTTCTCGCAAAGCTCTCGCGACGAATTACCGGGCCAAAAGAGGTAAATAAGCTCGTTCGATCGTAGAAGAGCGCAAACGTCCGTAAAATTGATCGTCTGTTCGTCTCTATAGCTAACGGACTCTCGTCTGTTTTTCGAATCTCCGCTTCGTACAAAAATGACGTTGCATCGTCACAAGCAATTCGAACATTTAGCGACGATACACCGTAGCACGGGTAGCCGAACATCGCCGACCAAATTGAGAGCCTTTGTCGACCATAAAACACGATACTGCGAAATAAACGTTTCAGGATCTCCGCTTTGTTTTTCTTTATCCACCATTACCGTACACGATTTCTGCCTTGCTTCTACCGTGTACACTCGTGTCGTACCCAGACGACAACACCGCAGCAGCAACCATCTTGGCGCCAAATAAAACTACGCGCCTACCGAAACCGAGGGGAGAAAAACAAACGAGCCCACTCCGATAGATTCTTCCGACTGTTTTACGGTAGACAGCCGCAAAGAACGACGAATACAGCATGTTACGTCGCGCGAGATGGTCCGTACGACGTCCCTCGTGGTGTGGCCGCCAAGACCTACGCATCTTTACACTGACCCGCGATAAACACCCATGAGCCTCATCTGCAGGACACTTTCTCCTCGTATTTTTATTTATTAACGTTGGCTATAACCAATGGACATCGCGGATCGTTACCCTCGCTTTTCTACCGAAAAGTGTGAACAACGAATCTGCGTTCTTAGTTCAAAAATGCACACCCACACCGAGCTTTCCTCCTTAATAGCACCAGACGGGTCTTTCACTGTTTTTCCAATCTTCGTGCAGTCGAGTCAACGGTCTTATCCTTGGAGCAGTTTACTGTTTTTTCCATCTCAGCGCAGTCATCTACTATCGCTACACATTTAAATCAGTCAAATCTATTGTTCTTTCAATCTCGACGTAGTCGTCTACCGTTGCTGCAAACTTAGGCCACACTAC
This sequence comes from Bombus pascuorum, assembly GCF_905332965.1. Classification (NCBI taxonomy): domain Eukaryota; kingdom Metazoa; phylum Arthropoda; class Insecta; order Hymenoptera; family Apidae; genus Bombus; species Bombus pascuorum. The sequence goes on along the minus strand of NC_083490.1, from coordinate 383,216 downwards.
GGTCTACGCGACATTAACTTAATCTACTTTTTGCTTATACGAAGCAACTAGCAAGTATACAATTGTCAAATATATCTTCCGACACGGCGCAATAATAAGCGTAATAAATTGTTGAAAATATAAATCTTATAAAACTGCTGATTACAGTTTTATTACACAACAAACACCCCTATTATCCTATAAGAAATAAGGGGATCGACCTGTTCGTGGTGTTTACGACTCCCGTTGACGCGCTTCAACGCGATCGCATCTCCTCGCGACTGGACGAAAAAACACAGTAGGAAAACATTGATTTCTTTCGACGTTCGTTTCGACCACTTGGACCGACGAAAAAAAAGAAAATATACGTCGGAGATGAAAGGACACCGGAGCCTTTCTTTCGGAATATTTGGGAAAGTCCAGACTTTTTATTATAGCCGTACTTAAACAATAAAACTGAGAAATAGCTGTTTATGAGTTGTCAATTATGATTATCCGAGATTTATGAAAGATTCATTACACGCCCCGTTTTCCAAAGACGACCCGACATATATATATATATATACACACGCGTGCGCGCGCGCGCATACGTATGATCGGAGATTTACCGATCAATGAAAGTTATACATACTCGTGTAAACGTTGACCTGGCGGCGATCCAGCACTCCGTTAAGTGAGTGATTTAACGAACGCGGTATATTCCGCGTCTTTGGGATAGAAAGTTAGATGTGTGCCATCGATCTGATTTTCAGGGCGAAATATACACGGTATTACGCAAGCAACGTTAATCTCGACGTTCTTGTACGTACGAGCAATCGGTTTATTATATAATCTCGTGCGTTATAATCTAGCGAAATTCAGTCGAGTGCTATACCGATAACAATGGGGCGGAGAACTAGAACTGCAGAGAAAGATCGCGAGTTCCAAGAAAGGAGGAACGGAAAAATAAGAAAGACGAGTGGAAGCTTAGCACGCACAGCTCGTAAGAAAAATCACCCAGGAGCAATTGGTTTTTCTAGAGCTAGAGTTTTATGATCCGAATGAAGAACGAGCTGTGAAAGGTTAGGAATTACCGTTGTACCTTGCAGTGCATTATCTCCCACGTTGTAAAATAACGAAATAAGTTTTATCAAATTGTTGTACTCTGTTTATACACTTACGTATTCAGAAATTAAAGAATCGGAAGACGAGGAAATTCTCAGGTAACAAAGTACATAGGTATGCGTGGCTTTACGAGCTTCGACAACTAGAAACGCAGCGTTTTATCGTTACATATTAACATCTAAAGAGTCAATTACGATATTCGATATTATTCGTCGATAAGACGAAATATCAGTAATTTTCTGATCGATATGCCCATATATCATATGCCCAAGCGTCGGAGTCGTCTCTAGTATAAATTTGTCTCGTCTGTTAACGGAATCGGACGGGTCGCAGCCTATTTCGCAAACGTGGGTGGTCTCTGAACCACCTGACGAAAGCGTTGCCACGATCCCTCGTCCCGTTATCGCGAGTGATCGCGTTATTTTCCCGATACCGATTAGTATCTTACATTGCCCAACGCAATGTATTGTACTCGTATTCACCAGGAACTCGCCACTTTCGTAACGGGAACAGTCATTTTTTTCTTTCGTACGACACCAACTTTCCGTGTCAATGCGCTACCACCGTCTCGAAACGTTTTTCACACGAACCGATCTTAATCGGACGATATTCTATGTAAATGTCAACGTTAATTGCAAGACCTACTACGGCTGCTACCAACGACGATTCAGATACGTATGTACGTGTATGGAAAAGCTCTTAGGGAGAATATTTATTCGATTCGATTTTATATCGTCGATTTCTTCGAGTCGCGATCGTTGCTCCTAGATACCATCGATTGACGCTAACCTACAAATTAAATCGGACGGAAGGTCCCAGGAAGGCCATCGTCGAACTTATATTATCGCATAATCGTAATCGGCTTCTGCGAAAGAGTCTCGATTCCGCCCGAGTCGGCGGAGCGATCGTTTCGTCGTTAACGGCGGTCGCGATGAAATTCGCGTCTATCGAATTAATCACGGCTACCTCTTGAAAGAACGACCGTTCTCGTGGAAGAAAACGAAACAGAAGTTTGCAAGTCCGAATCGCGTTACTTCGATTCGTCCGAGTTGCTTCTTTTCTCAAGCGGCAACTTTATTTTCGTCCAACTTCGAACAAGATGAAAGAAGAAAAAGAAGAAGGAGGAGGAGGAGGAGGAGGAGGAGGAGGAGAAGGAGAAGGCAGTTGCACGGCGTGAAACCTGCAAAAGCAGAAGAACCGATCTCTTTACGACCGAATTGTCCGGCATACTTCCGTTCTCCAGGCTGGTTCAAGAAGCTGCACTGATAATGACCGTGCCGCCAAAAGGATCGGTACTCGGAAACGAAGCCACCAAACGGCGACCTCGGCGTTACTTATTCCTCGCGTTACTCGCGCAAATAACATCTACCTTTTTCCCATTTCTTTTTTTCAGTTTCTGCGGCTCTGCGAGTTGTTTCCAACTAAACGTCCTCTTTGTTTTCGCTACAGGTAGACGCATTCAAAGAAAGGAATCAGAGCGAACCACGTATTTTCTAAAACCGGCGCGACCCGACATCTTCTTCATCTTCGACGGTGAAACGAAAAGCCAAATGGCCGTTTTGTTCGAAATTAAAATTGGCGCGCGAGCGTTGTACGACGAAAGAATCGAGGTACTTCTTCGGATTGATACTTGCGATTGATTTAAAAGATCTCAACTTCAATTTCGTTAAATTTATCGTACGAAAGACGAAGGAAAGCACGCAGATAGTATTCGCACGTTTATTCTATATGCGTTTTCCTCTGTCTTTCGCAGCCAAGTCCAACGAGATCGAAGTTTAAGTATCTCTCGGACCAATCTAATATTTACAGAAGCCTAATACGTTTAGTAGGTATAACTAATAAAAGGTAAATATAATAAAAATGGAAAACGCGTATCGGCCGGTGTATGCGTAAGCCAGCACGGTCTATGCCGTCGATGCTTGCTTGTTGTATATGTACGTGGAAATGCAAGTACTCGCTCTTACGTATCAACGATAAAATCTTTGGTACGTGTCTGCGATGAATTTTACTCGAAATAACTTTAGCTTTAAACGGTGGGTCAGAAATAAGTACGTATTTCGCCATCGTTTCGCGTCGGTTTGTACAAAGTTACACGTTTTTTGTTTCAGGATTCCGGGCGATCGTCGTTCATATCGAGCCATTTCAGGCTCTCCTTCGCCTTTGACAGACGCTCCAAGGATTCGTCGTCATCGGGCTCGCGATGATTCACAAATCCCAACGGTACTACGAAACAACGTGAGTCACGGGCGAATCGCGAAAATACGAACGAACGTTGGGCCAGGGCGTCGCTGGAAAGCGAACAGGTGTCAACGTGGAAACGTAGAACGCGTATTGTGTTAAGAATGTAGCTGGAAGCACGGCGCGCGCGCGTGAAAGTAAAGCTAAATGCCAATACTCTCGCGATCGATAAGATCGAACACGTTTGGCTATCTCCCGATCTATGAGCGTGAAATTTATTTGTTGGAAATGAGCATTTGATTAATGGTACCTGTTCCTCGAATTTTTGCATGCCGTGCTGGAGGTTGAAATATCTTTGCGAATGAAGCGAAAAAAGAAGAGAAAGCACTGCGAATGAAGATGAACGAGACGAAAGTAGTTACTTGAAAGAATATAACTAAGAAGATATCGAGCTTTCTCGAGTTTCTCGGGTTACGGGTATTTGGTGTGGCTAATGGACAGAATATTCGGTGAAATTGACAATTTTCGATTAGAATTTCAAAGTGGAAAAACGAATCGGCGATTAATTATGCCGAAGACGAACGAAAGAAATTTGAAACGTTCGGACGCCTTATTTTCTACAACTTGGAAGGACGGGCGACGCAAGAATTCAGTGAAAAGTAAGGATTCGGCCCGCTATCTTACATTCGTTATGAATATTTTACCAACTGAAAAAATTTCCTTCGAAGCAAGAAGATTCTAGTCACCTTTTCGGATGAATTTTTGCGAGAATAGGATCGATTCGTTTCTCGCTAAAAAAATTTATCTACGTTGTAACGTTATCTTGAAATTTTGAAAAAATTACCGCGATTACCGTATTTGAATTTTGCCAAATTTCATCTTCTAGACAAAATTCTTTTAGAAAATAAGCTGATTAACGTTTATTTAGATTTCCGAGCTTTTTTTCCTTTATTCGACTTGCACAGGGATATATCTAGCGATAACGCGATATAACGATACTTTCCATAAAAATTACGTAACAGTTTAGAGTTTAGAGTTTAGAGTTTAGAGTTTACACGAAGGAAATCGAACGTCGCGTAATCGTGTCACGAATATCCATTTTCACTTATACAAATTTCCAACGGAGAATACCAAGGTAACGGTACAAAGTTCATCGTCGGATAGATAAAGTGGCGCGACGCGATCGTAATTTACATTTTACATGACCGGTGAAAAAGAGCGATCGAGATCGCAATCTTGCCGCGCGAGGAGACTCAACTCTGGAGTAATAACGCAATCGCATCTACCGAATCGCGTTTCGTTTAATTACGAATAATCGGTATGGCCCAAGCTCGTCCGTAATTTACGACTCAATTGCTCCTCTTTCCTCCTCAACTCCTATCCTGTCTCTCGATATAACGCGTGAAAATTTTGGCGCGCATAACGAAATTTCATCGAAAAATAAAAACTGCAGCTCGCGCGCTTGCAACATAGCGAGAGTCCGTGTTTACGACGCGATGCGAGACGTCGTAGCCATTATCTCGTTATTCGCGAACTGCGAATCGCGCGCCTAATTTACGTTTAACCGGTAAAGTGTCCCGTGTTACGTAACTCTCGTGATTATGCTCGCGGAATTGAAACGGAGAAACTGCGAACACGCTCGTGAACCGAGAAACCAGAGGGGGCAAGAAAGAAGAAACGGTCCGACTAGCACCCTGCTTCCCACGGTTCTTACCGCGTAACAGATACACGATAAGAGTCGATCTTTCGGTGAAATTGCTCGTTGCCGAGATAATTCAATTGCGTAGACGAAGATGCTCCCGATGTCTCGGCTACCGATCTATCAACACAAGTCTGAAAAAGCTTTCCGTTTCGATTCGATTTAATCGCGTCCGTGCGGCCTGATACACTGCTGCGCTGCATTCGCCGCCTTGCTTCTGAAAATTTATTTATTTCCATAAAACAAATAATACTTGGTATGTTTCACCTCGATGGAAAGAGTTATCCATAAAAGGTCTCTCATCGGCGATAACGATTGCCAAAAATCATACGACATTTTCTGTGTAATTTCCAGTGTCGTAGTCGCGTACGAGAAGAGAAGCGAGACCCGCGAACGACCATGGAGACGAATCGAACCGAGATCATTGGTCCGTAAGATTTTACGACAGACCGAAGGAGACGTAAATTAGGTCGCGATATTATTTCACGAACGAACGCCAACAGGCAAAACGTCGGTGAACATCGAGACAAATACGATATTCGCGGATCCTCGAGCAACGCGCCGCTAATTACGCGAGCACTTCGTTAAAGCCCCCCCCCCTCCCCCATGAAACATCCATTTGCCTGATGCTCCTGCTTGGCCAACGATAAACAGCCGAGAAGACAAAAATATAAAGACCGTGTTCGCGCATCGTTGCTCCAACTAAAAGAGTGCTGCCTCGACGATGATTTTTCTGCGAACCCGTCGCATCACGCCGTTCATTTCTTACTCCGCCGAGGAATTCTAAATGCTTTTATTAGAATAACGGCGTTGTTGTTTGACAGTGCGATTATTAAGCGATTTATTCTGTGAAAAAAACGTAAGACGAGTGGCAGCTCGTAAACTATAAATCTAGGATTATAAATGATATCTTTTATGCAAATAACTCTATTTATATAGATCGAGTTTCATATCCGTAATTGTATTTTTATCTGTTTTATTTCAAGCGATATCCGAAACATCAAGGAAACCTTCTTGAAAGTGAAACGAATCTCTACAGAACGAGTGCACGCTATTCAACTTGATAATCGAAACTGTAATTAGACATTTCTGATTTTCTCCCTTGAAAATAATAAAGAAATCGTCGCGTCTAGCCACCGATTGTCCCTATCTACGCATCCGAGCGCATTAGTAAACTGACCGTCTAACGTACAATGGAGCAATGAAGGCTACGCGAATGATCCAAGACCGAACCTGCTGCCGTAATAACGGGTTGGCAATGGTTGGCGGTTCCAGCTGTGTTACGAGCATGCACAATGCACACGGTGTCAAACGCGATGCCCCTAGTGTTGGTACAGCCTATGTTAACAATGGACTCATTAAGACCGTTTACGCGGCGACTGTAAAACTGCGTATCGCGCGCAATTTGCGACGAAATGTAATTTATTCGACGAGGAATCTCCCATCTCCGGGGCAATCGTTCGCCAATCTCGTACCGAGCGCACACGCGGCTGAAATTGCATTACGTTCATCGACGATTTTCCTTGAATTTCAATGAATTTTAATGCCGATCGATTAATGGTAATTGGAAGAAGCAAGCGGAAGGAGAGAAGCATCGATCGCTTTGGGATTTGATCTTGGATTCTGAATGTTGTAACAGGAAACGATCGTTTGGCATTTTCTTGAGATTATAGCGTATGTACCGGAAATTTGACATCAACGTTACCGTTGAACAAAACGGACCGATTATCAAATTATCGCATCCACGAATACGAATGGCTGATGGCTTTACCGTTGAATCGGGCAAAGTCAAGGGATACGCGTGCTATCAACAGGAAGGACAAACGACTTTCACCGACAGAAAGCACCAATGCTCGGTGGAACCACGTGACGCGAACGAATGTTTTTGCCCAATCGTTCGGGCAATATGCACGATACGCCATTGTGAGTGGATAAGAACGGTTCGTTAGGCTCGACCAGAATACAGTCGCATTTACCGCCATTTTCTCTATTACGTCGAATTTCCTGCTTGACTCGTAACGCCGAAAGGATTGACCCGATTTGCACCGACTCTCGAGAGAGTGTTTAGCCTGTTCAAGCCAGAGAGGCTGTCCTTGGATCGCAACAACCTGTTAGATCCGAAGGAACGATCGACGCACGATTAATTGCATAATCATCGCGCTCTCTTAAGAAACACCGAACTCGCGAACCAACTAATCGCATCATCGAGGAATAAATAATAATTTTCGGTAAAAAATAAGTGAAATATTTGACGAAACGGTGTAAGTTACCAAACGTACATACGGGTTTCGTACTTTCTCACAGATTCATCACGAAGGATAAGCTAGGATCGCTCTTCCTTCCAATAATTAACGTTATTTTTATTATTACGCCTACCGATCCTAACGTTGTATTTAGTCCAAACGATCGAGATATCGAGGTACCAGGTACATACGTATACCGATCGTAACTGTACGTACATGTTTTTAAATCAAAACGATCGAGACGATATCTTTGGAAACTTCCTGTATCGTCGCTTTTTAATGGGAACAGAGAAATCGCTATCTCGTTATCTAAAACCTCGGCGTAGGTTGTACAAATTTCTGCTTGGATTCTCAAACAACGTAAACAAACTGGAAAACAACGATTTTAGCGCGCTTTCACTTTCATCGGGATTAACCGTCCAAGTGACAAAAATTCTGTAACGCATCCGCGGAAAATTTTATTTTCGCAACCTGCCGGGTATTTCGAACCCGACGTTTTAATTTTCATTGACTCGACAACGCGACACGATGCGACGCGACGCGGCGAGCCAGTTTCAAGCCGCGACAGCTGAATTCGCCAGGGACTCACCGCGAAATTGATTTTCGGAAATGCATCGTTTGAAGAGTTGCCAGAACACATGCGTCTATATCCCGCACCACCACTCCTTCCGACCTCGCTCTCTCATTCTCTCTCTCTCTTTCTCTCTCTTTCTCTCTTTTTTCCCGCTATGTAGCAACGAAGGCAACGATAAATACGCGCGTATTCCCATTATAAATGCAAGATGGCAAGAATTACGCTAGACTTTACAGCGACAGTATATATAGCAATTTTCCAAACTGTTAAAGCAGACGTTTCAAAGAATTTTCAAACGCTTGTCCGTGCGAAAGCAACGAAACGTCGTCGAAGGTATTAAGAAATAATTTGTAGATGGTATGAACGCGGATCGAGGAGGTTTTACGCGTATGTGTTTACGTGTGTGCGTGTCAGTGTGTCATACGTTACAGACAGACGTGCCAGACAGTCTCGATATACGGAACCGCGCATCCTAGCGACTTCCTTGTTCAGTGTATAAACCACCGCACTCAACCGGCATGCATGTGAATGACTCTCGATTATTATTTCAGGGGATGAGTAACGTCGTCTATTTTGTATGCAAAACGATGTTCGGCGCGTTAAACGCCAAGCGCCGCTTGTTGCCGCCGTTACCAGAAGATTCTCGGAAAAACGATGAATTTGTATTATGAAAATGAGAAATGAATACGAATTTACTAACGTAGATGGTTCTTGAGGACACAACGAACACATTGTAACGAGCTGATACAATGAAAATTCGATCGAAGCAATTGCAAAATACGCTGTAACTGGTTCGTAGCTGCTCCAAATGCCACTTTGTTAATAATATTATATGATATTTTCTTAGAACATTCTTCCAACCTTCGCTTTCCACGCTCGAAACACGTTAAGATCGTAAATGGCACCGTACTATCGTTCCTCGAGGCACTTTAAATCGCGTATTCGCTCTTTGAATACGAGAGAAGTCCTTCGAGTAATTTAAAAGAACGTAAATACAATAGAATAAAAGTAACTACTTCTCCGTCGTGTTAACCTTAACCGATATAAATAAACAGCTTCACGCGTCAAACGAAATAAAAACTATGTACGCGCATAGTTACTTATACCTACGTCTTTTTCAGAGATGCGTGGTAAGCTCCTAGAGAAGGAAATAGAAGCAATTGTTGGACTAAAATCATTTCTTAGGTATTTCGTTGTGGACAAAGAGCGGTTGAGAAATGTTGGAAAATCTCCGAGGTGCTCGGTGCTGGGTTGCGAGACCGACTCGTTTCAAGGGAACTCTTTTTCTATTTCTATAGCACCGTCTATGGCCCTCGACGTTATCTGTCTCCTGTTTTTCTTTCCACCTCCGCCTCTGCACTTTTCCAAGCTTTTGTTTCGAGGTGAAGCTGCCCGATAACGACCGTATCTGGTTAAGCCTGAGAAACGAGTCGAACCGGCGACCGTCTCTCACTAAATAAAATTATACCACTTACCCGTGGCATTTTTAATACCGTCGTCATCCACAAACCTATTCGTCTTCGTCGATTTATTTCCTTCTGCCTCGCTCTGTTTAATAGCTCCACCGGTAGATGCAAGATCGATGCGTTGCTTCGCGAGAAAAGTCGTAAGTTACGGCAGTTCGTATTCAGCGTCAAATGTTTAAAGATATACATTGATACAAAGCACTTTCCTCCGAACGCTGGAAAACACTTCCCTGACAAGAAAGCGACGATGAAGGTTGCGCAAACGATAATCATGGCAAAAGTGATTCATCTTAAAACTCTAAGACGACTACAAGGTTACGTCAACGTTATCCTTCGCGGTGATCTTTTCCAAGTTCATTAACGCGTTCTACGTGGGTTAAAACGAGTCAACCGAGTGTACGTAGGCAGTCAGACGAGTAGACGTCCAACAGTTACGCCAGAGCGTCTGGATGACCAAAACGGATCTCTAACATGTCCGCAACGGATACGTTCGTACGTATTTTCACGTTGCGCTATCACAATTTTTCATCGTGGCTTCCTGCGATCTAGCAGTGGTACGACGCGAGATTAAAGACATTCGTCGTAGCGAGAAACAGCAACCCCTTTTTTATTTCTAAACGGAATTAATCGACGACGATATCGAGTATCGATGATCGACGGAGTAAGATCCTGCTGTGATCGTAAATCGTATATAGGAGTCACGAAGTAGCAAAATCGAAAAGCTCGGCAAGAATGACACTGCTGTCAACTTGCTGGAAGTGAACAACGATAATTAACGATATTTAATAGTGGAAAAGTCAAAGCGGTTAGCGTCTCCTCCGTGTAGCAACGAGCGGCTCAACGAGAGTTACCTTTATGCTCGGCTTTGAATAATTTATACAGGTGCCGGGGAATATTTTTGGCTGTCCCACGGAACCAACAAAAAAGGGAAACGAATGATAGAATACGTATTAACGAATTAATCGAAAGAGAATTTAAAAGGTTCGCTGGAACGTACGTGTCGCAACCGGATCGAAAGGATTAAAAGGATAAAGTAATTACAACGAAACGCAACCATGAGATCAAATACGTATTTGTCCCGTGTTTCCGTTTGCAAACTTCAAAACTATTAAACTAATAATCGAATAAACCTTTCACATCGTTCTGGATTTTATAAAATTTTCACTGATCTTCGTCGTAACAAGGTAAATGAAACGATAATTTCAAATTTCACGATGGAAAGTGACTCGAATTTCATTCGTATCGGTCGCACCGTTGCAACGAGAATGCTAAAAGACTTCCAATAGCGTTCAAGAAGAGAAAACGATACACGAAACCGAAATATATAGATGGACGTTTAATTTTACAAGAGCCATAAAGCTCGTCGAGCGCTTCGCATTTTCCGTCGTTCTTGCGTCGCTTAATACCGCACCGAATTTTTGCACTCGGTGGAAAGAAGCAAGAAAGAAGAAGCAAAGGAGAAAGGGGAGGAAAAGGACACGAGGTTCGAAGCTATCGGAAGAAGAAGCTCGTTCGTTATTTCTTTCAACGATTTCCCTTTTTCTCTGTTTCAAGTATCCCGTGGACAAACTGTCGATGCGAACGAATGGAAAGATCGTAATTATCGCAGCAAGTCCTGTCTTATCTGTTGTCCCGTGTTCTCCCCTCGGTTCTTCAGGAAACTCCGACGGCCATTATTCCAGCGGAATGCAAATCCGATACAAACTGCCGCACAATTTCCACCCTGGTATCCACCCCTTAATTCTAACCGAGGTGCTCCGTTCCAAGGCATGGGGTGGCTGCAGCGGAACGAGACTGCGTTTGCGGTGAGACAAGGAGTTGGTGGAATAAGTAGCTCGCTGTCAAGATCTTAGGAACGAAGATTAAGATCATCGCTCGAGGGCAAGAAACGAGAGATATGATCGGAGGAAGTCGCGAGTGAGTTCGGGTTGGCGGTTCGCGGCGAATTTCGTGAATTCGTTTCATCGACCGAGATGTACGTTTCAAACGGATCGTGAGTTCGTTAGTCCGTGATTTTCCATCTCGGACAGTGGTACGACGATTTAATAGATTTTCAAGCACATCACGGGACAGGCGTATCTAAATCGTAAAATAATCAAATAAACAACGAGGAAACGGCCAATACGGTGAAACAGGTTGAAACGATTTCCATTTAACGTGAACCGCCAAGTCTGAATTCGCAAACCGAGATTACGCTCCCGCATGGTCGATGGTTAATGGGAGATTATGCCAGGTGGTTTGGTTAATGGAAAGCGCTCTCGCTCTACGTTACCGTGCGATTACGGCTCAACATTCTCCAATAAATGAGACGAATATTTTAACCGCACTGTTGCAAACACTCCGGCCAAACTGTTTTTAACGGAAACAGCTGTTAAGATTCACCATTGATATACCTACGAACGAAAGCAGTATTTTGTTTAGAATCCTTTATAACGAGTATTTAAACATACATATATAAACATAGATACATGCAACTCAGAAAAGTGCAAATTAATACAGATAAATAGTAAAAAGTCGGTGCGGTAAAAATTTCAAACTACAAAGGGTAAGTACTTGGGACGATTCACACAAAACGTCATATTTATTATCGATCGTTGGAACGACTAAAATATTTTATAAAACAAGATATGCCTGCGTATAAACGCGACTCGATCGTTATACGATTATTCCATTATCGTATCATCAAATACGAAATAATCTTCGAGGAATAGTATCGAATGAAAATCCACTTAAAGTTGATATTTATACGCTAGATATTAGATCACTTGGATTAAAAAAAAAAAAAAATAATTAAAAACGTCGTTCGTCGGGCGAATCCTTGCGTAGCTCGGAATCTATCCCTCGGTCGAGGCGGCCACTCGCCACGTCGATACGATTAGTTGGATCGCAATAATCCTAAGGAACTGTCGTAAAACGAGGCTTTTTGATTTACCGTTAAGGCCGTTAAGTGGCATAAAACATCCTCGAATCAAGAGGTTCTTTATGGTTATCGCTCCATCAGGTAAAAATTAGGGAAACGTGGATTTTCTCGCGTTTCCCGGGATTCCACCCGCGAGCGACCAGTGGTGAGACAATCTTCACCGATCAAGAGTCAACATCTCTTTACCGGGTTTCCATCCTTCGATCATTCACTTACTTGATTCATATCTACACACCAGCGTAACTATCTTCTATATAATGCTGTTGGAAATATACAATATCTTTGAACTGTTGCCACATCGAGTACCACTCGTTAAAACCACATCTGTTATCCTAATCGAAATAGGGGATCGATCCGTTCGTGGCGTCGATTGTCTAATCGTAACGGGAATTTACGGCTGCCGTTGACGCGCTTCCTCGCGATCGCGTCTCTCCGCGACTGGTCGAATAAACACGTACATTCGATGAACAAGAATCCAAGATAACGCTGCGTTTCCAATTTGTTTTGTAGTCTGTACGACGGAATCTAGTTATCGCGACGTCAAATACAGGATGTTAAAGTTCAGTAGTATATCTTAAACAGAATTTCTATAATCAACGACGTAACGTATCGGACACACACACGTACGCGCGTGCGCACACATACCATTGATCGCATTACTTTCCGTTTATAAATCTCCGATCAATGGACATTCCGTAAACTGTCGATAGACAATGGGAATGGCACGTGCGCGTGCCAGAACGATCGATAAAATTCTATGAAGAGAAACTCCTTCATAGATCGAGGGCTCCCTCGTTTTTCCCTCAAAGGTTCGCTTTCTTCGTTGTTATACGCGGCGAAAGGCTTTCAGAAACCGATGGAAAATCCATTCGAGTAGTCAATGGCGAGCGGAAGATGAAGGGTGGGCATCGAGGGACACGACTCTCCCGTATTCCACGTAGATGCGCCCGATGCGATGGGTGCGAGTAATCGATACGAACCCTCTATGCTTCTGGACCGCTCCGAATCAATCCCCTTGAGAGTTACACCGCGTTCGTTTCGTTTCCAGCCCTTGTACCCCGGCTGTCTCCCTTCCAACTTGCACACGTACGCGCATAACGGGGATACGACTATTAACTACCGCTTTTTTCCATGCGTGAAAGGGTGGCCACTGCCGTCCCATTGTTGCGACGCATTTTACACCGACCCCGTTGTAATGGCGTAACGATAATGCGATCGTGGCTGGAAAATTTGCCATATTACGTACGCGTCACGTGCTCTTAAGCGCTTTAATCGATTCCACCCACTGCTTTGAAAGTAATCCTCTCTCTTTTTGGCAAGTCTTCGATCGATTTCATCACTGATACCGGTATATTCGAAAGAATATTCGAAAAAGAAAGGACGGACCGACCGTCGAAATTTGCCGACTATGAAACACGTATGGCTTCGATTCAACGAAACAACTTGTCTTTTCTATAGCATTCAGCCGATACGTACTTTTATATCGCAAAACGTACCTTTATGCCGCGGATCGTATTATTTTTGTATCGTAGAATAACACGGATAATATAACATCAGGGCAAAAGTGAAAACGTTACTCGAGCGTCCCCTTTTTATTAATAGGAAAACACCCGGTTATTATTATCTACTCTCCTCGCAACTTTTAAAATTAACGCGTTATATGCGCCGTAACATAAATTTCCAGGCTTCGGAAGTAAGCGATGCAAATATTTTTTTAGAAAGCACTTTATGTCGCTAGTAGCAAAAAACTGGTAAGCGGCATCCTCTTTGCAACAATGACGAGAGCAATGTTAGCGACAGAGGTCGTAACAAAGAAGGGTTTAATATTGCCGAGACGACAAATTGCAGCTTCGTTATTTGGGATGGCATCGCGCCTCTCTCGGATCTACGCTCGAACTTTGTCCGAGAATACGACAAAACCTTCTCTCAAACGTGCCTCCGACCGTTGCTGTTCTACGTTAGCTTTATTAAGTAAGCACAAGTTTGTACGTTCTGCTTGTCTTCGCGTCAAGCGGATTATTCGTTCGGCCTGCCGACTTAAGATACCGTCTCGAACGGAGAAACGAACGCTAACTGTACTCGGTGACTTTCATTTTTCCCCGTATCTGTGTTGGATTCCTCGTAACGTCTATTTTACGAACAAATTTGAAACTATCCATAATCCTTCCTTTATGAAACAAAACCGTTGATTTCAAGATGTTTCGTTCGAAAACGTTGAAAAGCATACGATAAAGTTCAGTCGTACGACAAAATCCTCGATGCGCAGAAGGCTACAAGTTGCTATAGATATAACGATGCAACGTACGCACAACGAATAGAGAGCATGGATCGGTATGACGCGGGTTACCGCGCAGGCTGCGACGTACGTTGTCACAGAACGCGCGTGCAAGACTATCGATTCGCTGACAAAAGACAGATACGATCGTGGTAAGAGCAACGACACAACGGTCGACACGAAAGAAAAGGTGGAAAAGGAAAAGTCGAAAGCACGAGAGAGAAAAGAAGAAGATACTCGTACATATATGTATGTACTTCGTGAGTGATTGCGAGCGCGTGCGCGCATACGAAAATGCGTGTACGCGTTCGAAACAAGGTTGTCACAGGTTGCATACAATATGGGCAACGATGAAGTCGCACGAGGGATTATTCGGCAACGCGCGGAGTGCACATGATGCCTGAAGGGAGCGCAGCCCAGATAATTAGGGCCAGAAGAGGGAGGGTAGGGATCAAGCGTTTCATACGCAGAGACACGCGTTTCCTAGCAAATTGTGTACGTTGACCTCGCGCACCGGCTGTCATCGTACTGCCAGAGACACATCGAGCTTAATTATAGCTCTGCGGAGTTGCGTAATCTTCCTTCGCGATAGAGGCCAAACAAGAAAGCAAAAGACAAAAGGATTTGTTCGTCTCGCTCGCAATCAGACACACCGGATGATGGATCGTGCGCCTTATGCGCCCTTGGGCTTGGGCTAAGAACGAAGGTAGCAGCTTTAATTTCTTAACGTAATACTAGATGTTGCTTGTGAAATTATTGTTGATACTTTTTTAAAGGGATTATTGATTTCTTAACAACGTATTAGTTTTTCAGTAATTTATCGTTATTGTTAGTTCCATTAAACGTTCCTTTATAGCTTCTTAATGAGACGATCGATTTAAGTCGACTTCGCTCAAAAGCGCCGCTTATGATACTTATTATTTATTTATCGTTGTTCGATATCGTTCAATATCGTTTCGAGGAGTTCGATGATCGAAGCAATAAATATTAGCGAATCAAAACCATGGAAATAATAATTACCACCTATCACGCATAAGCTGTACGATCCATATGATTAACGCTAACGCTACAGTCTGCTGGCGAGCATTTAGTTCATTGCAAACGAGCAGATTAGAAGCTTGTTACGTCCGAATCGAGGATCAAAACTGTCCAACTAAGCATAAAGCGAAATGTATTTCAAGCGTGTAGTTATTTCAACTATTACGCACAATGTACTACGTTCGTGTAATCCGTGATTGCTGCCGTTAGCGTCAGACTTTGATATAGTTTACCGTGTTGTCCGATGAACGTTTCAACGAAAATCAGAGTCAAAAGCATGAAAAAGGTCACAGTATAGAGAGCTCGTGGGAAGATACCTGGCCAGCCGTACAATTTTAATAAGCACCGCGTATAACGAACCTAATATAATTATGGAGCGTTCATTACGGCATAATGAAACCATTAGAGTTCGTTTATCAGGTTCGTCATCTTTGCAACTGGAGGTCCTACTTCTAAAGATTTCTCTCCAAGGGAAAACCCTACCCTCTCTTTTCATTCTTGCCGTTTATAACATTCAAACGAGAAATTTATAATGTTTATAAAAAGAAAAGAAAAACATAAGCTTAAACAGGTATTTCGTCGATTATGTGTTACTTAATTCGTTATATCATTAACACTTTTGACAAATCATAAAAATTTTCCAATAACGTAATGTTCCAAAATGTTTTTGCCTATAAGTTAAGTCAATATAATCTTGCGTGTTGTTTCAACAAGATATTATATCTCTATCTAATAATCGCGCCTTTATGATTTAAATTTCCCGGGTTGTGAATTCTGGTACCGTGTAGTATCCAATAGATGGCCAATACCTTTTGTATTTCTCGCGAGTAAAAAGGGAACCGTGTAAGCTCAAAAACCAGCGAGACGCATTGATAAATCGTGCCTTAAACTAATGAGTAAGGAAAATATAGAGCTTTGGTAACGCTTAGCTATGCTAAATATTAAGCGACCGTATTTTTGAAGGGGCAAAGGTCGTCCCATGGCAGTGCGAACTACTTTTTCGCATAGCTTGGTGAAGCGATCTGCCTCGTACATAAAGTTTTAAGCATATAAAGAAAATGTAAAATAAATGAAAAACGATAAAACGAAGGATGCCACGTACAAAAAAGATATGAGAATTTGTAACAGAACGTTATCTTTCTAAATTTTACACGATCGTTGTTACTCGTATATGTATTTTATAAAACAAAGGAAACTACTTGCTCAATTCTGTCCTATCGATCGAATGAAATTAAGCTTTCGAAATATATGATCGAAACAAAATTTCAAATTATTGAGGTTCAAAGAAATAAAAGAGATCGACATTTAACGATCGACAACGCTTTATAGGACGTAAAGAAGAGCAGCTCGAGTACTTCTAGAACTTTTCTGTCGGCTCTACCGAAATGTTAATTTCAAGTTGTCGTTCTCCCTTCTTCCGAAAAACAGCCCAGACAGCTGGCTGCGAAATTAAATACCGCTATCGGTAGTTTCACAAACCTCTACGATGCCAGAACGCAAATCCGTCGAAACGAGGTTACCGTAGAATAGCGAAAATGCAACTGCAGCATATCCACCGGTGCAATCTATCTAGTCGTAGTTTGCCACTCCGGCAGAATCTGCGTAGCCCCCATGTACAGACTCTTTCATATACATTATGCATGTATATTCATACGGGAGTTGACGGAGGGTGCAAAGAGCGAGCTTAGAAGGGTATTTCGGGATCACTGATTGGTCGGGATCGGACTCTGCTTGGTACATATGCGCGATAAAATGAAGAGATCTCGAGAACAGGAAGCTGACTGGACGTTTTACGAAAGCACGAGAAAACGAAGCTCTCTTTAGACCGAGTATGTACGAGTGACGACGGTGCGTAGCCGAGACAAATAATTTATCGGATAAAAATGGCACGGAATAGCGTTCCGTAACTACAAACCAACTATCCACCTGCCGTTAACGCGTCAAAGCTTGAAAGTTTTACCATCGAATATACACGTGTATCCAGCAAAAAATGTGAAATAATTATTACAGGAATTTGGATTAGTACGTGTAGAAAAATTACAGATATCTATTACGGAATGATTCGCGCTATATCGATGCGAATATATTGACATATACAAAAAAAGAATTATTATTAGTGTTACGTCGCGCGAGATGGTCCGTGCGACGTTCCTTTCGGTCTGGCCGCCAAGGCCTAACCCTCGTTACACTGACCTGCAAGAAACCCAAGGAACCACCATAAACCGAATCTTTTCAGCTTAACTTCTATTCACACAAGTATTCTCGGTTTATGGATGGTCCTTTGAACAGTCCTTGGGTTTATTGCACACTCTTGCTAATTACGGGGAAAGCAGATGTGCCCCGCGAAACAGCTGGTTCTTCCCAAGAACAAGGACACCCATGAGCCATATCTGCAGGAGCCTTTCTCCTCGTATTTTGTTTATTAACATTGGCTATAACCAATGGGCATCGCGGATCGTTACCCTCACTATTCTACCTAAAGGTGTGAACAACGAATCCGCGTCCTTAGTTCAACAAGGGTACACCCACACCGAGCTTTCCTCCTAAACAAGACGAGATGGGTCAATCACTTCGCTTCTACAACTCGGAGAGTCAAGTCACTGCTCTTACACTCCTCGGACAGTCAAGTACTTTGCTCTAACATATCTCGGACTGTTCTTTCGCTCATCGGGCAGTCACGTCTACTCTTCCAACACGTTCTCGGCATTCAACGCGCTAGCGCTAACCACCCTCGGGTCAAACATTGTACTGTCCGACGACCTCCAAGATTTTCTCTATACGGTCTACGTGTTGTAATCTGGTGTAAATATACTTCCGTTATATAACTGCAGACTACAGTTATTCAAACACAAACACCCCTATTACCCTAACAGAAATAAGGGCATCGCCCTGCTCGCGGTGTCGATTCGTATAATCGTAACGGGAATTTACGACTCCCGTTGACGCGCCTCAACGCGATCGCGTCTTCCCGCGACTGGACGAAAATACAATTAGTATTATATAATCGTAATTAAAACGAGTACCGCTGCTGTTAAACGCCTTGATGTTTGTACGTCCTGTACGGACAAACTGCTATGTATGTGTATGTACACATACTTCACACAAAGTTAATCCGGTGTACATCGTCTCGTAATATCGATAATTCTAGATCAATGTATTTCTCATAATGTACAAAAAATAACGTATTATTATAAATCATACACAATCATACACACGCGTTGTGCTACACTTGCGCGAGCAACAGAGTTAGGTTTTCGAGAAATTCTCAAGAGAACGACAACGTCACCGAACGTCACGGAATCGAATGCGTTAAAACGTTATCGAATGCGCGAAAAGTACTGCCGTTAGCGAGACTGCTCGACTAAAATCTCTTAAGAGCCGAAGCGAACCGCGCGATTATCTCGTTTTCGCTGCGAGGACGCCCAAGACTTCGCTGGTAATCTTACGATTACTGGCCATCGGCAATCGCCCACGAAACGGAGCAATTAGGCTTGCCAATCCGGGGAGGAAGAAAGATCGTTCGTGCAGGCATGCGAACGAAAGAATCGTACACGCGTGCCCGCGACGATTGGATAAGTGCATTCCTGTACGGCGTACGGTGTGTCCCTGTGAATAACGACCGAGGCACTTTCACATTATCGTACGAACGGTGCGCGCCTCCGTGTCCTTTAGACTTAGGCGCATTTACACAATTACAACAGAAAATTCCATTACCTCGAAACACCAACCAGCGCCAACTTTACCGCGAATGCTTTTTAAATGTCGCGCAGATTGATAAATCCGGAAAACGATTCAATCTTCTAAAATAAGCTCTTTTTATTATAGCACACACACGTTGACGTTACTTTTGATGTTTTGCTTTAACTGTAACTATTTATTTTTAGGCGGATACGTAATCGTTCAAACTTATAGAATTATAAAATCGATAAAATCGAAACTTACGTTCCACTTGTAATTTTGACGCAGAATCAGATGCAACGAATGTATTAGGGTAAAATTTAGTCGGAAACAGCATGAAAAATTGAATCATGTCGAATGGTACGAGAATACTCTCGTATATCGATGTTGCTATCGAGCTGCTAATCATAGTAGTTCTAATCGTACGAAGAAGCGGAGAGAGAACGACGGTAGCAGCGAAATGACAACTCGTATAGCATCAACCGGTTAGCTTTTCATCCGTATCGGGAGATGGTCCCCGTGGTACACGACTGTCGCGTTCCGTGCCAGTCCCCATAGAGCTCCTGGCGTACACCAGAGTCTCGCGCGTTTCTACGTGTCGAACGATAAACGAGTGGTTCTCGATGCGTGGTTGAATTAGCTGCGTTACAACCAACTGCAGTTTGTCTGTCGGATATTTGTGCGTGTTTTATCGAGCATACTCTTTGGACAGAGCCGCGACAATAACGACACCGATGAACGTTAAATGGTCCTGCAATGCCCCGCGTCGAAACGGTAGCTTTTACCGTCCGGACAACGCGTAGCTGACGCGACAAAATATTTTTCGTTCGTAAATTTAGAGACAGAATTTAACGACTACGACAAATATCGTACCGTTACTAGTAATTTATAAATAGCATTTTTCTTTCATCGAATTTCCATCGAATTTCTTTAGCCAAAAAAGAAAACGGCAGGTCGCAAAAAGCTGAAGCTACCAAGAGCCACGGGTTGAGCTGTATACTACTCCTTTGTGACGCAGAGTCCTGACACGCAAGACATCGCGATCAGTTTGGTGCTTGAACAACCGACCGTCGAAGCTCTCTCCTTTGTCATTGGAATTGTCACCAGCGGAAACGTAACCGTGTTCCCTCGGCATTCACCTTCTCTTCTCTTGGATTATCAACATTCGCCGTTACGAAGAGGCGGCGAAAGGATCGCCGACAAAACAGTCCGCGATCGCTCGTGTAATTAAACGAGCTTGCGAACGATGATTCGGCGAATCGACCTTCTACATACGCTTCGAACGTTGAAATTGTTTCCGGAGAACGAAACTCTGCGTAACAGTCGCGGGCCACCCCGTCTATGGAAAATTAAATTCACACGGAAACTAAACACTACTCGTTTTTATCTAAATAAATATTATATCGCGCGATGCACGAAATACTACTACGGATCTACATCTAGAATGATATCGCGAAACGAGGAAGCAAACAACTCGAATTTAGTTTTTATCCAAGTGAAATCTATTTTCTTTACCGGACGTGTATCGCTTTCTTTCGTCGAGCGCCACAAGCAAAATTTATTTTTCTTCGAGGACACGTTTTATAAACTTTCTCCGTTATTTACCATTCGAGAAGGCAGGCCTGCGTTTCACGACGTTCGATGACCGAAATCGAACGATTGCGTCAAATTCGAAGCGTTAGCCGTCTTAATCGGATACAAGCTTAAACCGAACGACGTGGCGGGTCAATAGATAGGTGCAACTGCAGACAGAAAGTGCCGGAAACACGCTCGCCATGCATGGCACGTATTACAGATAAGGGACATGCATCAACGACCGCGTTCGTGCGTTACTTTACAAACCGTTAAAAGCGCCGTTCTACAATGTTCATGTTTCTGGAAAAGAAAAAAGAAAGGGAGCAAACTCGCGGATTCCTTTTGCCGTGCACGAATCGTCCTACACGTTTTTTAACTAAATCGTAGGTTTGAAGCCAGTGACTCGATAAAACGACGTAGCAGGTACGCTGTGTTCGAACAATGTACTTGGAAATTGATCGACAACTTGCGGTGTTTCGAGAAAAGAAAAAGGAAAGACTGAATAGTGGTAAATGGCAGGTAGAGCGTTTGGAACGAAATAAGCGTACAATGTTATTTCTCTTGCAAACTTTCGCTTTCACTCGGAATACCTGAACCTCGGCACACTTCAACCATCGTCGTCCCCTAATCTCGTATTTACTTTTTCATAGATAGATTCGAGATAAGAGAGTCCGTCTCTTGCAGCTCGTTTGTCGTTACAGAAAGGATCGTACAGGTACGTTACAGCGCTGTCCGGTCCCAGGCGAGACAGCGTTGTCTCAAAGAAAATGCATCGTGGGTGTGCAATGGGAATTTTAGCCTCACCTTTATTCCACGAAAATTGGCTCGACGATAGAAAACTTTAGTATCGCTCATCCAAAAATTGAGGAAAACGAAGAAATCGAGAAGAGGAAAAGAATATACGTATTTCGACAAAGATGGTCGCGTTCGTAGATTCGCGTACACCAACAGACGGAGAGGCACATAGACACGCGCGTTCATGGTATGCAACATTTTCCACGGCTGGATGGAAACAACGACGGTATCTCTTTGACGTATGCTCCCCTTCTTGCATACTCGTCAAATGAAATTCCATTCTGGCGAGCATCATCCTGGCTAAAGACACATTTGCGAAAAGGACACGAGAGCCGAGTCTACGAGGTCATCGCAAAAGGCAGCCCTTTCCTCTCTCGTTTTCCGAGAAATTTGTTCATCCACTCCGTAAAGCACGTTGCCAGACGTTGTTTACATTCTGTTATTGCCATCTTTTTCTCTCTTGTTTCCTTCTCAGTTTTCTATTCGATTCGAATTTTCTATCAAGAAACGGTCATAAAATTGACCAATTATATCGATACTATTAAACGACCCCATCCCTACGTAAAAATATTAAGTCGTCCTACAAGTAGGTAACGTATTTTTCGTCCATGTGTATATCGAGTAAAAATAAACGACTATACGTACATGCGTTATTAACGATTGTCTGAAATGAACTGTTTGTTAGAAAACTTCCTTAGCTGTGAGACGACGTTTTTCAATAAAATTGAAACGAAAGAAGATAAAAATGGGCAAAAGATAATATCGTCGCAACAATGGCACGATCGAACTAAGAATCGTCCGACTTGCGATTCCAAGGAAACCATTCAAATCGTCCGGTTCGTATTATTTTCCTACTATCCTAGAATCCATCGGATCGATCGTTCGAGATTTCAAGTTGCTATTTAAATTCCGATAGACCAACGACGCAGTGAGATGCCGCCGAAAGTGGCTCTCCTCGAGCAAAGAGAGATGGGAGAGCCGAGTGCTTCTCGCATCCGTTCGCAGAAGCATTTAATTGCGAATTGCGAATTGCGAATTGCCGTCTAGGCCCTTAATGGACCGTCCACACCGTGAACAATGGTTACAGAGAGAAAGAGAGGAGGGAACGTGGACAGGGACGCTTCTATTAACAGGAAAGAGAAGAAGACTTTGAACCGGTGTGTATTATAAGGACGAGGCGAAAGGGGATCGAGAGTGGCCTACGTCCTATCGTGAATCGACCAGTTACCCGCACCGAGTAAGAAACAATTGAACGCGAGTGCGACGCGACGCGTAACGAGCGAGAAATTGGACGATACAATACGCCTCATTAATTGTCGTCAAGTTTCAATCCAGACTCGACTCGGATTATTTTGCACGAAAAACGCGATACAATCCCGAGCGAGATGTTCCCACGAAGAAATTTCATTTCGTGCCAGGGGAAACTATTTCCAATATCGTTCGACGATATTGGAGCAAAGTTAAGCAATTTTGCGTTCATCGTTCCACAGGATACACCCTTACAAATTATTCTACTTCGCTATATCCTATATCATTCTTTACGATTCTCCCTATTTTCTAGATTAATCGAGATAATGCTATATCGTACAGGATATTAAAAGTCAAAAACTTGAAAGGATCGTATTGCTCGCGGAGGAGAATAGAGTATGCTTGATTTGATTACCACGCATTACCGTCCATTACCATCCCCTATGCTCGTCAACGCGTTCTAAAATTACATATTTTTTTACATAAATATCACATAAACGTATGTCAGCGTAAAAACGGCAGCTAAAAACAAAAAAACCACTCGTAATAATACGACCCTCTTCGTTCGATTTAATTTTCGTTCGTCACGATCCAAAATAATCCAGATACTAAATCAAAAAGATACTTTTACTGACGTTCGAAACTGAAAACCATTTGGTATACAGATTTCTCCTATTCGAAGCTCTCTGAAAGCATTTAGGAATCGCGAGTGAACTCCGCGTTAACACGCATTGACAGTGAAACGTATTAACGACAACCAACTATATGACCAGTCGAATAGAACATTCGGCTCCAAATTTATTTGCACCCAATGCTTGCCGATTTGACGATCGATTAAATGCCATCGAGAGCGTCAGCGATACGTACCCAGTCAACCAACGACAATTCGATTAAAGTGTAACGCTGTCGCGAATCATTTGTTACATACCGCAATTATCGCATAAATTTACGAACACTTTTTCCCATTCGACCGCGCAAGAGGATTTGCAACGCGATACCTGAAATTTCGCACTTCCTGCCAATTATGGCGTGACAGAAATGAGATTCACTCTTATGTAAACAGCAAGAAGGAGCTTCGTACTGGAGATACACCGATCTGACGGATTGGGCAGAAATAATCGGTCATTTTTGTCAACCAAAACAAATAG
This sequence comes from Bombus pascuorum, assembly GCF_905332965.1. Lineage (NCBI taxonomy): Eukaryota > Metazoa > Arthropoda > Insecta > Hymenoptera > Apidae > Bombus > Bombus pascuorum. Next base: position 359,296 of record NC_083490.1, on the reverse strand, counting down.
CATAAGAATATTCCAATCTACATTAACGATGTAAGCTTTCTAATCGTAATTATTTTTCGTACGTAAAGACTGTACAGACGTTTACTAGTAGAACAAAGACGAAATAACGACGATTTTTATTTTATTTTTTAGCGATGTTTCATTGTGCGATTCATACACAAGCGTTAGAAATACCCCGATAAGTTGATTATACAGCTTTTGAAGACCAACTACTAAGCAATTTTGCACGGACTTTTGTCTTTATCCTAATTTCGATAAAAATAACTTCCCTTCGTCGAAATAATTATTTTACTTTGGAGAAATAGTATATGAATACATCGTAAGGTTAAACGCGGAATTCTCGGGTCATTAAGAGGAAACATGAAATATGTATGAGAAAACTTTCGAGATCGGTTACTTCGTTCTTTATTTAAATTATAAACCTTATAGCGTGTAATCTCAATCTGAATATTTATCATTAAAGTCGAACTCTAATTGCGATCTCCGCTGTTTTAATTACGAATACCGAATTTTTTCAGGCTTCGCCTAAAATCTCGTTATTTATTGCAAAAATACACCTGTATATGTAAATATACTCAAATTGCAGAGGCCGAAATATTATTTATATCCAGATACTACTATTATACCACGATAGCGGGAAAGAAAATATCCGAGCTTCGAACGGATTTCTCCTTAATTCGGATTTCGTAACCAAGACGATTTATTACCCCGAATGGAACTTTTAAAACGCGTTTCACATATAGGAGACATGGTAAGCGCGCGTATATCCATCTCGCCTCATCGTCGCCGTAAAGTGTAAAATGAAGCGACGACGGTGCGTAATCGAGGAACGAAGCTTAATAAACGCTAACATGGACTGCGACGACGCGACGCGACGGCATAATTATGCTATAACTCGCAGTGACGAGGGAGTCCCCGGATTGGATAGACTTGCCAAGATATTCCAAGTTTCATTAGCCCCTAATCAAGCTTTCTCCCGCCATACTGCCTATACTTCTCCGTGCAACCCAACAACTTTGAATTGGAGTCATGAATTTTACATTTTTGCGATACCTAACGAAGATAATGATCCCTTTCCCTTCTATTCTCTCACATTCGTTCGTTCATCGATGAATTTATCGATCGAGTTACAAGTATCTCTTCGCTAATCTCTTTAAATTTCGCCGCAAACTTGACGACTTGCCGTATTTACTGTGTATCAATGACTACCGTATAATAGCATTAATAAATAGCAATTCGTTCTCGAAATCACGTTCATAGAACAAACAAAGGAAATATTTATAAGAAGAAGTAGTATCTATCGCGCTCGAAACTGTGACGAACGATTGTTATTCTTCGACGATATTTCATCTTTTTAAAATAGCCAGGCTTCGATGCTCCTTCGACATTGCCCCCTGCCATCCCATTCATTCTCGATACGAACAATAAGAAAGGAATTTCTGAAAAGAACGGCCAATTTCTGAAGAACGATCGTCTTGGAGGCAAACGATTCCCGAGGCAAAATCAAAAGCTACGAGATTTCGAAATTGAATCCGGTACACCGCGATAAAGTGAAATTAACTCGCAAGTTTCTCGAATAGACGATACAACGAATAATCTTCGATATACAGGGCATCGCGGTCGTAACTAGAGTATAGAATATAGAATATAGAATCGTCGTTTATCGAGTATCGTCGGTGTCGAGATTTAAAAGAAACATCGACCAAGAACACTTCTCTTCCTGACTTGCGAAACTTTCCCACTGGGAAATCGTAAATTGTTACGATCGACGGACCAGGCTAATAACCGCGCCCAGTCCCCAGTATCAACGATGAATTTGCATTTTACCGGCTGAAAGAACGATAAATTCTTACGGTAAAACAAATTTGGATTTTTTAAAAGTAATTGCACGATCCGTGTAATTATTTAGAACTGTCACGCAGCTTCGCACGATGCTGGAAAAGCGTGTTGCAGTCATTTCCACGGACATAAAAATTACCAGAGTTTTATTTGAGTCGTGCGAAATGCGAATTGCGTTTCAACGTTCTGCGTGCCACTGGTTTAACGCTCGTTTGACTTTCCATCGTGGAACTTTCAAGCAGAAATCTTCTCCGCGTTCCAATTTTTTAATTAAAACATTATTTCGCATTACCGACGCCGATAATTCTTAATTAAACTATCCAATTTCCGCCGTTATCATATTATAAACTATCACAGTTGGTATAGTACGATTAAAATCTTTGTTCGAACAACACACGCCACGTTCATCGAAATAAGGTTCATAATATAGTAGTAAAAGTAACAATGGTACATGTTTGTTCACAGGAACAAGAGTGCTGCGCTGACACTTCATATCCCTGTGGACACACCCGCATGATAACAATACGCGTTCAAGTACAATGCCGTGAATCGCAAAGCTCCGTATATACTTTGTTCGTACAAGAGCGCATACGTAATATAGCCGGAAATCTGTATACGATGTAACAAGGGGAAACGTATCGGTACGAAGGAGCAACAACTCAAATAACTAAATGCGATAGAATAGAGTGTCACTCTCTATGTAACTTACTAAGCGTCCCTTTAGACGTAGTAGAGGCAAGCGTAACTTTTCTTTCGACGGAATCTTCCAAATTACTTAACGAATATTTTCACAAAATATCTCAACTTTTTTATCTACAGGGTTCGAGCGGGTCAAGTTTCAAACTTTTCTTTTTGAAATTTCCCTTCGTAATTTAAAATCGAAAACACGAAACTACGTTTCGAGGCATCGATTTAGTACGAAATAAAAATTTTATTCGGACGTTAATTAACCGTCCTACGGAAATAGCGTGCACCAACACGCGAGAAATAGACACGATTACGAGTGGTTCGCGAAGAGAACAACATCTTTTGTTTCCTCTGTTTTATGCCGTTCGAAGAAAAAACATAATTAAGCGATCGCGTTCAACGACATTGTCCGTTTTGCGGAAGACAATCGTTGGTCGACAAAAAATGTCACTGCACTCTGAAGCAATTTGAAGAACAAACGTTGATCTCGAGAGACTCGTAGGCAGAAAAAGTCGCGTCTTAAGAAAGACACGAAACCGGAATTCCGCCGGTTTCACGATTTGACATGTTAATGAGAGTTAAGCGAGGCAAAGAAACTCGGAATTGCACTCCATAATGCATAGTCCGATCGCGAAGTAACACACGATCGTGAGAAGTTGTCTGACGATGATATTGAAAGCAAATTCAACAAGGATGGATAAATCGAAGCAGGTAATACGAGCCGTAAGAAAAATCGAGTACTAGTACGTCGTTGATTAATTAATTGCCGTTTATTCCGGCATTGTTCGCGTTTTATCGGATTTATGATTTTATCCGTTCTTACTTAATACTCTGTTAGCGACAGAAAGATAAAAAATCGTTCGATTTGCACACAATGGCCTATTCTTGTCGAATTTCTCGGAAGCTTGTAAAAAGCAAACTGCCAACGATGATAGAAGCGTAATGTTTTAATAAGAGGATATGTATCCATCGACGGATATCTTTGTTTCTACGTAGATGAACCGCAACACGACTTTGTCGTTAATTGCTTGCACAGCAATTATCGAAGATTCAACACGATAATACCGGGTCTTACGAAGGATTAAGTCAATGCACCACCAAACGATCCAGACGGCTCTCGACCCTAAGGTGAATCTAGATTACGATTACTCTATCGTCGACGAACCTTGAAATAACCGTTATCGAACGTTATATTCAACGGCAAAACGCACACTGTCCCCTATATCTATGGTCCATCGGTTAAACACGATCGACCGAGTTGCCAACGACGTTATTTTATATTTATTCCTTTATGGGATTTCACATGTAACAACGCGAATATTAGATTATACGCAACGCGTGAATATTATACGCAAAGTGGATATTTTCAATAGGTAGACGAAAGTAACAAATATGTAAAGCTTATCGCACAGCTTGCTAACGCAAGGGTGAAAACTTATTTCTCGCGATCGTTCCTTTAAATTCTGCGACAGACTGATCGCCCGGCAGAAGAATCGCGTCTTAATCCGTTGCTTGGTAACGTTGACCTGTTAACGTGTCGATTAATTGCACGTCAAACTACTATACGGGCGTGCCCAGCTAACCGTAGGGTGTGGTAAAGTCAGGAAAGATAGTTACACACGTAAGAGCCATTATTTTCGCAGTCGCGACAATTTGACATTGAAACTTCGTTTCCAATTATTTTTGCACGTTATAAAATTCACGTGTTCCTACGATTCCAGAGTCGTTACACGATACACCGCTACCAAGACGATACGTACGAAACGAAAACAAAAGAATTATTCGTTTGATACTTCTTATTCTTTACTATACACGAACTAAGAAAAGAGCATACGAAATTTGATTTACTTTACTGTTATATTTACTTGCTACGTTATTAGTGACAATAAGGATGCACCGCGTCGACGTCGCATTCGACTTTTGACAATATCGTATTCGTTCGAAAGAACGCAAACATGACGCCAGCTTGTCGTTCAAATTTGCGTTCCTTCCTTTGCGACTCGTGTGTAACGTGCCTAAGGTGTTCCATGGGCGCGGACTAACTTCGTGAACCGGATATACGCGTAAAGAAAAGAAACGAATTTATTAAACCCGACGTGGCAACCCTGAAACGTTCAGTGAAAAATAATTTACAACGCGGGAGCTGAGAAAACGATAGATAATTCGATAAGATAATGCTCCATCGACTCGAACTATCGGGATCTTTTTACGACTAGGCTGCGAAAAGGATAAGAATTACGCAAAGAGTACCATCTTCGGAACACCATGGATCGTAAATATTTGACAGGATAATAGAGAAACACGTGGGCGTGTACGTAGATGCGTTTACAGTCTTTCACAGTTATCGTACATCATCGGGTAATTTATTTCTCACCGGTTACGCGTGTAACGAATAAATCCTCACGAATATATTTCATTCTGAAGATACTGGCTACGATGAATCCAACGGACCTACTAAGATAAATAATAATAAAATAACTATTCCGCGGTTAAAAGCGAAGCGGCAAATTTCGATCAATTACTTCTCTTAATCTCTTTCTCTTCCTCTTAATCTCCGTGATTATTTGTTACGTTCGCTCGAGTTGTTGAGTTTTCTACTTAACGTCGCGTGGACGAGATCTTGTTTACGTCGATGAAAACTTGCGCGATAGTAGCGCGATTGGTAAATAAGAAACGACAGAAATAAACGGAATACGTAATATCGTAACAGTCCGCTTTACTTTCTTTCCTATTAAAGTAATGATATGCTTACGATAATATCAATTGTAACCTGTGGAATTGAAAAGCGACTATAAACGTAGAAAGTTTGTTTGAAATATAACATGTTACGACTTCTCAACAATTTAGCCATCGTTTTTTCCTGTCGTATGTCGTGGATCTTGTACGTAAAGGTTGGATGGTATCCTATCCTGACTGTCGTTTATCCTTGCATGCTAGCAAACTACAAATGTTTCTTCTTTCATTTAAAGCAAAGAATTATCTCGATCGAGTCTGATGCGGTGAATCGTAGAAAATCAAATATTTAAATAGATGGTTGCTTTATACTTGGCATCGCAAATTTACACATAACGGAAACTTTAGCCTGCCATTCATTGGCAAATGCGACGATTGGTAAACGTTAGAGTGTTCGGATCCATCGTACTTGAAAAAGGCATGCGATGCCAGAGTAAGAGATCCTGTTCACGTTCCAGCAAGAGAAACGATTTCTACAAAGCCCATTGGTATCGTGAGAATATACTTCAAATTATCGCCCGCGCGCCATGAAAGGTGCCTGCCCCGTCAGATTTAACCGGTACGTCAATCAATAGAGTCTTACAAAACCTTGGCTGAAACTGTATCCTTAAACGGTAGAAAACGATGTTCCCGAGATTTACGATCGATACGATACGAGAGAAGAACGAAGCATAGGTTCGTTGGCGAACGTAATGATCCATGCTCGCGTTCACGAAGCTGCGTAACATCGATACACGTATTTGTTGGCCCACGATGGCAATGTAAGATTAACAGCGCGATAAATTGTCAGTAGGGATAGAAGTAATCGCGATTTATCGTTGACGGAAGCGAAAATGGGCGACAAGCGTGCCTTACGTTGACCGACTGTGACGTCGATTTATTCCTTTGAATCTGACGAATAACAATGAAAACAGGCGACTGTATGATATGCGAAACGGATTGAGCGAGGGGGGGGATGGGCAAATTAGCAAATTACATGCCGAGCAAAATATCCTAATTATAAGTGTTTGCGTAATTTAAATCTAATAACATAATAACGATAATGATTGGCTCGCTTGCCTCGTTGAAACTTTGAATACTGGTAGATTTCGTTATCCCGTTCGTGAAAAAACCCTATCACACAATTGAATAAATCGAATGCCTTCGAGATATTCGTGATTAAAGTTTCGATATTAAAATACAAGGCGTCGTCGCGAAACAACTACGATCGTAGCGCGTTAAATAACGATCAAATATTACGTGTTATAAATTAAATAAAAAATAAATTTAGCGTTTGATAACCGATGATAATGAGAAAATAAGAATATTTAATGTCATTGTAAAAGAGGGGAAAAGAAAAGCAACTAAGAAAAGTAAAAGAGAGTAAACGAAGCGTTTCTCGGAAATACCGGTGAATCGCGTGCACGAGAAATGGACCTTGTCGATGTTGCACGGATAAAAGGAAATGGCAAGGAGTAGGCATAACGAAGGCAAAAGGAATCGAGAGAACAGGTAGCGGAAATACGACGGTTGAATCGACGCGTAACAGACGACAGTACGATTCTTAACAAATTCTACCTACGAACCAAAGGGCAATTTCCTACCGTGATATTGTTACAAGACCAACCGGCAGAGAACCGGTGTACATGCGATTATTATGCCGCACATTATGCCGGAACTGGTATTATTTTTTCATCCCGTCTCAAGGAAAGCCTTGCCGGGAGTGTGGGATCAACATGACCTGATGCGCGTACATCATATCACGATGTCTAATCTTCGGTAGGTACGGCGATACGATGTATCATTCGCTCAAGTTCAGACAAGCTTAATTAATTAATTATATGATTCCGTAAGAGAATAAGCCGCGGCTCTTTTACCATATTACTCATTAGCAAGTACGAGAAATGTGATTTAGTACGGAACTAGAATTTCATCAAGAATAGCTATAATTAGGCAGATTCATTTTTCGAAAATTTGAGGAAACAACAAGAGACAACAAAAAATACTTTAACGATCGAATCCTCCCTTCCCTCCTTTTTTTTTCTTCTTTTTTTTTTTTTTTTTTTTTTTTTAACACCGAAGAAGAAAAAGATAGTACTCGACTTGTATCGCTGAAACATAAATAAGTATCAATGTAACGAAATGGAGAAAGCGGAAGATTTTGGAGACTAAAATTATTTGAAATTCGTCTTTTATATCGTTTCGCGTTTCATTTTTTCCCAACATGCTTTTTTTTGCAAAACCTAGCGTGCCTTTAAATTTTGCGATTCTTAAAGCTACGGACTTGTTACCGGTGGCACACCATCGATCGCTTGATTCGCTACAATAAATATTGTAATCGGTATTTTAGTCTCGCTACTTTCACCATCGCTTCCATTGATACTTGTAAAACGATAAAATCATACCCTCGTTGCATCTTGCGCTACGTTATTTTACAAAACAGAACGAAATACCTATACATATATAAAATTAAAAATATCAAATAGCAGAGTGTCATTTTCTCGTTTTGTTTGATTCGTCGATTGATTCGTTTTCGTATCCCTTTGATCGACCTATTTGATTTTCGATATTTTTACGTTGTTCAAAACACCCACGGCCCACGGTAAATGCGGCGATACCTTGTATCGGATGAAAAAGGAAAAAGCTGAAACTTCGTACTATGTCGATTCGATAATTCACCTGGTACCGTTAACATCGACAGTAAATACAGACGTATTATTACGTATACACAAACCGAGATAGGAGCAGCGTGTGTGTATTAAATTCGTTGCCGTTTGCTCGCCAATTAACGATTGCCATTCTACCAGGATATACGAGTCTCTGCCGTAATTTCAATTACGCAGGGCGTCGCTTGTTTGATGGCTTTTTGCAGCACAGAGAAGCTATCCAGAGAAAGATTAAACAATTGTGCCTGAACCCTAGCCTACAGTGAGACTATTTTTTAATTGATCGAACGAAAATACTTCGTGGAATGTAGATGCACTTTTTGAAATGACGTTATATGATAGACTTTGTTTTTGATCAAACGAATATCACAGCGCGCACGTAAGTATATTTGATAGGATAAATTCATTAAATGATCGGTTTGTAAATTTATATGTTGCGTTATTAATCGAGGATACATTCGAAAAATGGCAGCGAAAGTACAATGACCGATACGAACCTGAAACGCCGATTTTAATCATTTTCATGGCCGATCTAAAAGTCGGGGGACAAATCCGAGTCTGTTTAAAAAAACGAAAAAGCAGACGAACAAATTTGTAACCTACAAATGAGCAAATTAAGCATATATAATATATAGTAAGTATCTCTAAATGAGACCAACTAATGGTACATTTTATAATATTCACTTACTTTTCCCTCTCGTCGCTTTATGAATTAACGAAAAATAATTTGAATTAAAGTTGCAAAATTCTGTGGCTTTATCTAAACTGACTATAACTAAAAGAGATCGCTATACATTTTTACACGGGATTCGCGTTGCAAGCAAAATTATGCCACGTTTATTCAATTAACCCAGGAGAAAAGCTTTAATAAAGACAATCAGCATATCTAATAGCATGTATCTAATAGCGTCAGTCTAGATGTACGAAAGGCGCAGAACGATAGCCATGTTGTCAGGATTAAACAAAGGTAATACGGGACGTCGAAGCAAGCCAAATTACACAGGTAGTTCCCTTCGGGAACGGATTTTCCAACAAACATGCTATCGCATGATATAGCTGGCATAGCTGACACGTATCCCTGATGCTTTCCACAGAAACATTCGATTCTCCTAACTACGGTACAACGTTCGATTTAACATACACGATACACGCTTGCGGATTCGTTTCGACATTTCTGTGCGCTGCTATTATTTTGAATTTGACGCGCACGAAAATTATTTTGCCATACATACACAGACACGATCCATTTCATCTTTTTCGTCGAATTAGCGAGTGGAATGTGCAAAAAACTTGTTCGAAAAGCTGGACATTTATTATTACGATGTTGAATTTGCTTAAGATTTAAAAACAAACAAATATTGCGTTAAATAAGATGTTAAAGGATCGCTGATACTGTAGAAAAAACCACTCTTCGTTTTAGCCATTGTCTCTACACCCACCCCCACTCCTACCTTCTGTATCAACCATAAAGCAACCTTAAAATTTGTCAAAGCTCCGTGTATATAACGGACTGACAATCGATCGAGTTTAAAATTTCTCTTAAACGTTTATTAAAGAGAGGTAAACTCTCGCTATAAACTCAAACACTCGTGCGATATATCATCTCGTAGTCTGATCATAAATATAATAGTTGTAACGAATAGACTGTGTACTCAAACGACCTACAAGGAGGAGAACGTTTTATATCATTGTCGTCAACAACGACCGATTCTGCAGCGCCAACAATTAAGGCACAGTGCTACGATAATTTATCGGCGATAAATTTTTCCGTAATTCGAGGCAACAGGGCTGCAGCATAATTGGGTCGTAACGTAAGTACAGCCTGTCCCGTAACACTGCTGCGCCTTTCCGTTTGGTAATATTCTTTCCAGCAGCTCCCTCGTTTGCGATAAATCAAATCGCAGGATAAAAAATACCGATGAAATTCATAATACGATTGTACGAAACATGTGAACTCTCGGGGAAATGAAGTTTTACGTTATATTCGATCGTTCGATCGCGATTTAACTGCACGATGAAATCGGTGCTTTCCATCAGCGGGTGAAGAGTCATTGAAAATTGCGACGACCTAGTTTTTGATCGTTATAACTTCTTGTAGAGTAACGTTGAAAAGCATCGATGAAAAGTCGAAAAAAGCTCGATTTCCTGGAACCCTACCCTATCTTAAGACTTGCCGCATACGGATCTTGTATTTTTTCGTTAAATTATACATTCTCACGATTATTCTTTTACCGCCTTTCAAAATCAAACCTTTCGACAAAATTGATTACATGCTCCGCTCGTAAGACAAACTTGGCCCATCCAATCCTGCAAGGATTCTTTTCATCGCCACGCTACAAGCGGCCACGTGCAGCGAACCCATTGACTGCGGCACCATCTTTGCCTATCTTCGCCTATCTTCGCAAACAAAGGAACACCGTTTCCGAGTAGTTAAACGTCGTGCCTAACACTAGTTACAAAAGAAAATGTATATCTGATCAAGAAACATTTCGGCTTGTATCTCTTCTATTTCTCTGAAAGATATCAAAACAGAATTGCAGCTATCTAAATGGATTTCACACCATTTTCTACCGATCCTTCGACATAGCGACAGCTATGCGTCATTCGCGGTTTACACGTACGGCCACCATGCGTACGTATGTATGTGCTCACGTATCGTGCAACGTTCGAAGCACGTGTATACACGAGCGATTGCACGTGGTTAAATTAACATTTGGCGGACGATCTATCGCACAATAACAGACACGCGAGTAAGGGAGCATCTAGGATACGATCTTCCTTCCACAGAGAAAATCTAAAAACACGTTTACAGCTAAACCGGTATCGACAGCTATGTAAGAGATATAATATACTCGGACTTACGGATTATCGCTTATTGTGTCTGTTTTACATTATATATGTATGTATTTATGTATATCGTATATTGCAATAAGATTTAACAGACGAGAATCGAACGTCTCGAAAGGAAACACGTATCAATGACGATAATTAAATGACGAATAAAATGAAACAAGCGATTCAACTTTAAACTCCGATTAACAGGTATCGATAATTATTCCACAGCTGTCGAAGTATAACCGAAATGCCAGGCTCGTTTAAAACACGAATCGAGATCCTCGAGGACTCGAGGAAACGTTCGTGCGCGTAGCATGACAAAAATCTTATTGTATTCGCTATGCGTAAATTTTGCCTCGTAGCGCGAAAATCGATATGCAAATGTATCAAGATGTTCATGTACCGAAACACTCGCACTTCGGTTTCACTTTAGCGTGACTCACGATCACGTTACTTTATTTTATACGGACTCGCGATGAGTCATGTGTAATAGTAAATTTTGACCAAAATTTACGTTACCTCGACTTCATTTTAATAAGACAATGTATCTTACTCTTCGCTGTAACAGCTGAATAAATAAAGTTGCGAGTGAACAGTTATACGATAAAAGAGAGAATATATTGTAAAAAGAATATGAAAAATTTATAATCATCGGACGACCAGAATTTTATGATTAGTAGATAGTTACTTATGTTTAAGAATCTTGCGTATATGCTAAATCGAGTCGTAAAAACTCAAAGAATATGTACTTTGACAGATACATGCACGTATCGTGAAACGTACGTTACTACAAGATATTAACAATACACAAACTTTTCAGTTCATTTATTATCTCGTGACTTTTTTTTTAGCGACAAATCAAATAAGCAGGATAACGATAAGACAAACAAGCAGCGTTTCAGCGTTTCGAAAACGAATGTTGAACAAAAAAATATTTGAGAGACAAATCCAACTCTATCCCGAACCTATCCTAAACCTAGATAAGACAGACTACTGATCTCTAAAATTAGCTGTAAGATCGAGTTAAATTACTCACGATCAGAACGTTGATCTTCAGAACGCGATATTATCTGCTGGTAAATAAATTCACGAAAATCGAATCCGTGGACAACGAAAAACTAGCCGATGTCCGTAATCGTATTGCGGAAGTGATTCAGAAAATCGCACCTGCGTGTACGTAACTTTTGACCGCACCCTATCTACGGTACATATTATAATTTATATTTACAATTTATATGTACAATTATTCGTACAGTTTAGTTTCTTATTAACGTTTGTTCGACGGGTCGATCCTCCGACGTTCAATTTCGACGCAAAGGCTATTCGTGACATTGCAACGAGACGAGAAGGCACCTTGCACCATTTCCCCCCGTGACATCGTCAAATTTGTAATTACCTTGATGAAAACAAGCCAAACACGCACGAAGCATCGAACGAGACGTTGGCGAAATTTCATACCGTCCGGCTTGCGGGCCATCGCACCTGGCAGCCCTGCGTGCAGCTATTAAACATAGGCACATACACATCGGTCGGATAGTTAACCATAGCGCGCGAATAAGTTTCGAGTAATTTCGGTTTGTGTCGAACACGAAACGTTCAATTAATTTCTTGTCGTCGTTCCTCGCGTATCTGTAGTACCCGGCTCGTTAATTAACTTCAACGTCCGCCCCCTCCCCACCATTACCTAGTCGTCTATCAGGATGCAAAGTATCTATTAGCCAGACCTATCCTTTGCCTTCGTTGGCTAATAAACTCGGATAATTATCGCCATTACGGCGTACGCGTGCACCTTCGTTCGGAGTTGACGACGCCGCGCCGGTACCTGCTTCAAGAACGGTGTTCGAAAAACGCTTCAACATGCTCGAGATGTCGCGATCGCGACGCACGTGCGTTGAAAACGCACCGAACCTGACCAATTGTCGGATTTTGTCGTTGTCTTGTCCAGCCACGGCCGATCATCTTTATCCGCCGTATATAGCACTCCGCCTGCCGATACGCTTCGTCTCCCTTAATGATATTTAGTGTACAGACCGCGCGAATCCTGATAATTGAAACGGCGCGAACAATTCCATAGATAACAAATTACCGATCGCCAGGTGATTAGAATCGCGTGGAAACCGACAAAGCGATCATACGCCTTGCTTTTAACGCATTAATACAAGATGTGTAAATCGCAACAGAGTAAACACGACTTTCTTTTTCACTTTTTCCTGTTTCTCGCTGATTATTTATTCGGTCAATCTAGACAGAGGTACGTATTAGCTGTTTCAAATTCGATTATAAGTTCTTTTTTAAACGTAAATTATGAAAATGGAAAAGTAGTAGTAAACGTTGTCGTCGTTGCTTGAGAATTCCTAGAAATTTCAGTCTGGCTGAAAGAATGCTTTAGATACACAGCTATCCTAAAAAGCAGAAAAATTCCGGAAGAAACGTAATCGATCGCGAACGATTTTAACCCGGCTATAACTTGATTTCATCTGGAGCACATGTGCGCGTTAAGTGTCCTCTTGATTTTTAAACGAGGCAAATGCTGTCTACGTGACCGATTATTGGATCGCCTTGCCTAGCGGGTTACCTTCAAGCGTTCCACGTTTATCTCATGCTCTCTCATCGCAATTTCTTCTATCCATCTATCCGTCTATCCGTCTATCCGTTTACAGTATCTAACTGGTTTCCTCGAGAACCGACCGACGAGCGTAGCGATAGATGTAAAGAGCGGCGAGTGTCGTTAAACGACTCGGAAAAGCGAATCTCGAGACGATCAGTGCGGAGGTTAACGAGATCTTGATACTTTGCATAGTCTGTTCACGTCGCGAAGAATCCTCTTGCTGAATTACCACACCTTGTCCAATCTTTTTACGTAAGCAAACTGCGCGCACGCGTCTCTCTGCTCTATATTCATTCGCACCAAACGATTCACCGCTGGACCGCGATCTCTCTCGGCATAAACATATGCCGTGATGCGAATGTGAATGATATCGAGTTGAACCTGAAGCCTGGTAAATATCGTTCGACAGGGACCAGCTCTTACTACGACTCCTACTACATATCTCGACCTGACGGTTCCTCGATTTGCATAAGATGCCGTCGTAAATCATCGACGGATGGTTTGGCCCGAACGTAACGCGCGCGTTCTTCCTCGTAAACGACGCGTAATACCGGAAACGCTAACAAATTATTCGTCGTAGCTGTCTTTCGGACTGGTACGAAACTGTACCACGAATCGGGCGAAAAGCCTGTCTATTTAATTTTACGTGTATCTGCATTCTCGTACTTGACAAATATCGTTCTCCTCGTTATTTTCACGAATTGAGAATTATTAGCGTAACAATGTCTTCGTTCTTAGATAAACAGCATAGTTAATAGAGTTCTGATTCTCCGTTTACAGAACACTTAGGCAATCTTTTTTTCGTCCTTTCGAGAAACAAGGTAAACAACAGTTTCTAGCAAATGGAATTTTTCTCTCAATTTTTATCAAAGATTCCGCCTGGCCAAAAGACGAAACCGGACAGATTGCAAAACGCTAGAACGTCGCCCTTGCCGATAACCTCGATATAGCAAAGATTTTCGAAGATTATGCGCGTGTATTTGTAGCTAGATTTTCTTTCTAGTTGGAAAATCGAACGGCGTTTTACAATGTACCGAATTTACATCGCAGTTAGAGTCTGCATCTGTTCGTGAGACGATTTTTTCAATGCGCACGTGTGAAAAGATCCAGCGGTAAAAGTCGATACTTGTTCCTATTCGCACAATTTATTCAAGCAAACTTACAAACTGTACAAGATAAGAAGAGTTATTTACAAACAACGGCATTTAAAACAATGGCAACAAAACCAGTTTCATAATTAATAGAACGATCCGATTCTTGGAACGTTTAGGTAGGTAGGAAACTATTTTGAAACGTCTACAAATTCGTAACAAAACTCCTCCCTCCGATCCTATTATCCGTTCGTTTTCTTTATTATAAGCAGAAGCAGCTCTTCGAAGTTTACGATAACAAAAGCCTGTTTCCTTTCACATTTCCATTGGTTGCCGGCTCGTACCGTATATCGCGAACCTTTATGGCCGGGCTGGACATCGTACGCGAGTACGTATCGTGAAATTAAGAAAACTGAAGGCCGTGTTCGCATTCGAGCCGAGAACGGATTGAGTAAACACATTAAACAATTTCAACGAGGTAAAGGATAAGTTAACCGCCTCGCTCGTCTCGGTTTGCCTTTGTCAAACTGCGGCGCGGCGCGGTCATTCGGAAACGAAGCCTTCGTAACTCTATGTAACTTCAAAATTACATACTCGTATAACTAATATATTTTTGAAATCTTATATTATCCAATTAACAATGTTATATATGCATATATATATAAATACCGATTTACCTTTCGATCGATTTATCAGGTTCCTTCGATATACCGATAGACATACGTAAACCGTTTCAGTAACAAGTTTTAATCGAAGCAAGAATCGTCCGAACCATATACATCTTTTTCGCAATTGTATAAGTTTGTCGATTTCAGTTTAAACTTATTCGATTTGCCTATAGTTAAATCTTAAGTGCCGGGAGACTATTTGCAAAACGCGTTCGAACGAACGTCAAAATCGAGTTAGGGCATCAGAATCTTTTATAATCGTAATCAGAGACTGGAACCGATAGAGTTCATTGTACGCCGTCACCGACGCGACGTGACTTCCGTTTGTACCTTTGTAGATACGTCAGAAGCCACGTTGGTGAAATAACAGAGGGAGGAAATAACAGAGGAACTTGCAGATAACGTCAGAAATTTCCAAAGTTGGACCATTGTCGTATCGTCGTCTCATCCAAAATCTCCTTTTCCTTTCGATTCGCCGCAACGACGCGACGCTATTATAAGTAACTCGCGGAACTGAAAGCAATTCGCTTGAAACGAATGCGAGTCTGATTAATTATTTCTGATAGAGGCGATACGATTGTAAAAGAATAGATACGCGTATTGGTCGAAAATTTTACATCTACAAATAAGAAAGATCGCGTACCTACCACCAGAAACCTTGGCGATATTATTTCAAACAGAAAACCAATAAAACGCCTGCGATAGGAGATTTATCGAATCCAGAAACATCGGAATCGTACCTAACATAAACGCAATTGAAATACGCCTACGTGGCGCTCGAAATCAGAAGACAGCAGCGACTATCTTTAGATTTCTGTATCAAACTGTCGGAAATTAGGTTTTTCGACATTTGTTACGCTCCACGTTAGCCGTATTGATCTCGATCGTTGATCCACGCGATGAGTCGAGTAACGTAAATCGCTCGAAATATAATATCTAGAATTTCGTAACGTCTTACCGAACGCAAAACACTTCCATTAGTAATAGCTTAAAACGTTTTACAAATTTTCAAGTGGAATTCGTAGTGCAATTTGTAGCAAACTGCTTAAAATTTACTTCGTAAATCTTATTTATCGAGTTTCTGTAGAATGGAATAACTTCGAATGTATCTGCTAAATTGTTTACATTTTCGCAAGAAATTTATATATCGTTGAACGATAAGGATATTGAGCGAGCCAACGAACGGACACTGTCAACTTCAAACTATGCTCCGTAGTTTGTAAAATTCTCATCTAGGCGGTTCCATTCGATCGCGTTTGTTTGGTCAATTAAACCGGTATCAAACGAGTTTGAGAGATCGATCGAGAAAGTCGTTCGAATCGGTCGATTTATCGTACACCTGCGCCTAACATCGATGTTGCAATTTCTATCTGTGTTATCACAATTGTGCCCCTACGATACGTAACCTATAGCGCGGTCGATACGCCAAACAAACACAAAATGAACAGGAAACGACGAAATTCTAGATAATTGATCGATACTACGATAAATCTGGGAAATTTAGTTGCATTCAACGCGATGGCGCGTTAGCTATAACGCGACTTGACACGAATATCCTTCTATCATCGATCCTTTCCTTTTTAATCAATCGTATAGTTTTCGAATCGAACAAAATTTCTAACCATGCGAGACTGACATGAGAATTCGGTTAAAAATTATTTAACGTTTCGAGTGGTAATAATAATCATGTTTGGCGAAACGCGATACGATTGCACGACAAAGAGAAACAACTATACAGATAGAAAATACAAAATAAAATACCATCTGTAGAGAAATGTACGAAATTACAGGAACGTGTCAACTTTTAAGCTACGCGCCGCGCCTGTGTATTTGTCTATACGTATAATCCAATGCACGCACGTACATACCGGTGAAACACTCGTCGGTATCGTAACCTAAAATTAATCGAGCGCTCGTGTAATGCGAAAAGTAAACCAACCAATTGCAATATGCTCGCGCGTAACAATGCCCACCTATGCTTGCCGATGAATGCAAAACGCGATAATTCACGCAGCAATTTCGTTATCCTGTTAAATAATGTAATACGGTATCTGTGTCAGCGCGGGCCGATTTTTTTCGTTACTCGAGCGATATCAACGTAACGCGTAGATATATCCGTGCGTTATAAAGCGACTGTTGCAAATGTCAGTGAAACGTTCATTTACGAAACCGGTACGCGGTCGCGTAAATACAAGTACATATTTTGTCGTACGACCGATCAGGATTATCCAGTTTTCGCCTATACTTTTTCAATCGACGAGTTTATCACACGTTTATATATTTTCGTGGTCCGTTATGAAAATCTCTTTAACGTACAAGATTGTTGCCTTTCGCGTTAGCCCGATCTCATCCGTATACGTACAATTCACTCTTGCCAATTTTAGATACAAATAAAAATCTCGTTAGCTTTCAAAGTGAATATTAGCTATTTGAATATTAGGCCAGGAAAATTGAAATTAATTTAAAATTTATTTATTTAGTTTGAAATGCACATCGGTAAAATAATACGAGGCTATCGATACGAGTGACTCGTGGCAAACTGATTAAAAAGATCTAATGAAAAATACGGAAAAATACGGCAAAATACGGAACCATCTAATTGTAAATTTCAATAAAATTGCTATTTTATTATAAACGGGATCTATAAAAAGCATGATCATCAAACGCGAAGAAAAAAGTCGTTGGGAATTGGTTCGATTGTTTGGTAGCCGAAGAGAGGAGAAGAAAGCTGGTGGTATCTAAGCGGTCGCGATCCGAGTGCCACGCCGCGTCGTGAACTTTACGATCCCACTTACAGCTGGACTCGTCACGATATCATTTATTAGGAACACCAATGCAATTACACAATGAAGTAGTAAAGGCAATAGTCGCGATAAACCTGGCCTGTCGATTCGTTCGGAAACGCGGCATGCTGTATACATGAACTTCGGACGTATCGGACGTATCGGACGTAGTGGGCATCGAATCGTTATAAATCATATAATAAATCAATTATTTATGTGCTGCTCGCGGAGAGCAACGTAACGGATGGAAATCGTAATAGGACTAAAGGGAAACGTGACTGGGAGCATCGTATTTTGCGCGCGTTATAGCTATAAGTCGATCATCGTAGTTACTTAAGTTTAAGATCATCGTACTCTAATGCTCTCACGACATAGCCGAATATAATTGGCGATCGCGTGCGCGCTATCTTCGCGGTGTATTCTTTCCGTTTCACAGAAGCACGCTCGCGTTACACGATAGTATATAAGGTAAATAAAAAGCGCAATTTCCATCCTTCGAGTAC
Source organism: Bombus pascuorum (assembly GCF_905332965.1). Classification (NCBI taxonomy): domain Eukaryota; kingdom Metazoa; phylum Arthropoda; class Insecta; order Hymenoptera; family Apidae; genus Bombus; species Bombus pascuorum. The sequence continues at coordinate 340,904 of NC_083490.1, read as the reverse complement.
AACCGAGAAATCAATTATATAACAAGTCTAGAGATCTAAACTCTCTATTCGGAGATGTGGCTACACGCTCATAGGTATTATTATAAAACTGCGCTACACACGGATTAACCTCTAATCGGAAAAATTGGGACTGCACGAAACGAGTATCGTAGATCGAAGAAAGAAGAACCGTACGAGGCAAGTACTCGCTGACTTTGGTTCGTTGTAAAGAGATAAACGCGCGCGCTTGAAAAATGAGTAGATTCGAACAACGGATGTGTACAAAATTCACGGTACAAGAAACGTCCATTCGTTCGATGCTGGTCGATCGAAAACGAGAGGACAAAGTAGGTATTATGTTTTCGTTTCCATCCAAACAGGAAATATCGGAAAGCGAAAAGAAAAAAAGAAAAAAGTCAACGAATGATAGGTTTAAACGTCGCTCTGATGACTCACTCGGAAACGAGAATCTTCTAATTGCTTCAGGCACCGTGTAACGAGCAGTCGTTCGACGATTCATCGATTCATCTGGTGGTCCAGCAGACGCTCGAGCCTGGTCTTCTTGCGAAACACGCGACACGCGCCACCCTCCATAGCGATTTATTGCACCTAGCTCGATACATATTCATCGCGTGTGTTTTAAAGTTTCAACGTCAACTATTCCGGCTGGTTTGGAAAACGCGTTGCCGGTAACTGGTCGGTCTGAAAACCAACTTTGATGCGGAACGAACTACCAAGGTCGCAAAAATCAAACATCGCCGCATCCTATGGAGATCGATGAAAAAAAAAAAAGCTTGACGACGTTAGCGCTCGTGCTATTGCTGGATGACTATCGATAAATGCCATCCAAGCATGTTTTCTCGCTTGTTGCTGCTTTCGTTCGATCGATCGATCTAATTTCCTTCGTTCATACGCAGAGTAAATAATTGCCTAACCGATCGCTACATACTCGCTAAAAGAAGTGAAATTCGCAACATGGAAACGTACGGTTACTTCCATCGTCTGTAAATGTTTGATAGCAAAATTCCAAATAACGTGATATGCATAACGTACGATAACGCGGAAAAGAAAGCCTAAAATTACATAGTCACGTACAATTTTGTCAATAACGCTCTATATTCCGAAACGTATGTATCTGTATATTTGCATACACAATTACCCCAATTCTAAGCTTATTTAATTTCGAATTTTCAAATAATTTAGTCATTTAATCGGATAATCTTCAAAACTATCTACATTCGAGTAATTAATTTTCCACGCACTATCACGAGTACTCGAAATTCTTACGGGCTTTCGATATCCTCAATCCCTTTTTCTTTCACGTTTTCATAAATATTTATTTGTTCGATTAATTTTTACGCTCTCGATGACCGCAATATCATCCCCCTATATTTTTAAGTTTCAAACAAAAACAATAATTATTGGACAACCCCGTTTATCCTTTGGTCAGCCTGTGACCTAGAAATGGGCGTTGGAATATTACGTAACCCGACACTTGCCAGTAACAACAACTTCGATACACGAATTTAATCGGACTAGTGAAACGCATAGTTTACCATGTGTCGGATAAACAACTTACGAACAATAAATGTACCCTACTCGAAATAAATGAAAAGTTCGCTTAAAGGATCGATGGTAAGGTAAACGAATGCTAATACAAAAGAAACATTCTTCGGTTGGGAAGAAGAAGAAAACGTTCTTCGTCTGTCAACTTTGTTTACCGAGAGATAAACGCTGAGAGCCTATCGTGAAATACAAAGTATAGGATATTCCTGGGACGTGGGACCTTAGACGTTAGACGTTAGATGAGAGCAGAGGATTTCCGTCCGACCAACGATGACAGGCTGCCACTACACTTGTTGTTATGCAACGAAGCGTGTGGACCCGGCTGAGTGCCGGCTAGCGAAATGAGCGAAATGAGCGAAATGAGCGAAATAGCGTTCTCGTGCGGCAGAGCGCACGTGCATCTCGAAGGTTCACTGTACCAGACACTTTTGTACACACAAACGTACATAACCTCCCTCCTCGTTCCTCTCGAGAGTCATTCGTTTAATTTTATCCTTTCCTCCCCATTATTTAGCAAGAAGTCGCGGAACCTCGTGCATACAAAAGATTTGCTTTCAAAAAAGAAAATCGAAAGATAAAAAGAAATCGTACACTCACCACAAACGTTCAGCCAACCCTCGACACGGCAAGGATACTCCAGTTTCATCGTAGATCGTTGCAGCCGAACACCGAGTGCCAAAGATATGCCACACAAATACACTCGTCACATAAGAAAACGAATGGAACAGCCCGTAGTCAGGACGTGCTATCACTGTTAAACAACATCCGCGACACACATTCTCCCGTACATTGACACGATGCTAGAGAAACCGACGTATTTTTGAATCTGACACGGGGACGCGCGCACACAAAACAATATACGAAATCACGATGAAAGTAAACGTAGAAATGTCGTTTCTGCGACCGCGAGCATACACACTGTCTGCCGTTGTGCGCGCCTTAACTGTCTACGCGCGATCCACGCACACCGGCGAACAAATCCGAACTAACTCAACAAACCCTCTCACGTCCTCGTTGTACTGTTCTTCTTTCTCCTTCTCTCGCGTGTCGCTTCGTCGCTAGCCCCTCTAGCTTTCAGGTGGTGCACTCGCATCTCGTATATTCTTTTCGCATAATTACTTCGACTGTTTTCTCCGTTTCAACTAGCAATTTCTTTCAAACGATCGATTCGTTATTTCCCTACAAAAAACATTAATAGATCGAACATACGTAGCTTTTCAATTGACATTATTCGATAGTAGAAACGAAATTCGATTTTCGAGATAAATTCATGTTCCATGATTCGATATATCGAAAGTACGAATTAAAAGAACCGACTTTGCTAACATCTTCGTTACAAAAGCCGGCTAAAAAGATACCATCTTTACGATATCTTACATATATCATAATTTTACCTTATTTAATAATTATGATCGATAAATATTATTATAATCTGTTATAAATGTCGTTATAATCTGAGGAAATAGTTTCCCATAATAATACGCAACGTTCGATATTTTATTACGAATCATTTAAGGAACTTTCAACGTTATTTTACAATTTTACTTCTTATGTTTACTATGTACACGATTATATACATATAGGCAGTTTTATATATTTTTACTAAATTGATCACAAACATTTTTTTATACAGTATCTACACGATACACGATATTCCAGCTTGCCCACTGTCAAAGTATTCATTGCCAAATCCACGTTAAATCACACGAAATCCTTCTTCTTTATACCACTTCTCAAGTACGAATGAATTGATTTACACGAGACAACTAATTTGATAAAATCTGTAAATAAAAAGGATAATTTTTATTAAACACTTACATTAGCAATAGCGGTTCGATCTCAGTGTCATCGATTCGAACGAAGGAACGTTACTATAGATAATTACCGACTATAAGATAATTCTAGAATTATCTATTCGTTCGGTTCTCAACGCCACCTAGTAAGCATATCTACAGTCAGTCACTAGCAAAATGGCGCTCAAGGGACAAGTTGGTCAAAGTGAGTAACAAAAAATAATGTAACTCCCTGCGATATAAGCAAAATTTTTAAGTTTCTTTGTATTATAATATTGAAACCACCTTGTAAATTTATTTTACATAAAGGTCATATCATTTCCATCACTGTCAGAATCCGTAACCTCCAAAAGGGCGTATATGCTGTGATGATTTCATCGTTTATGAAGCGGCTGCTAGATAAAAATGTCAAACTTATGTTTCAGAATCGCGTTGCACTCGAATTTCATATAAAATAGAAACTTTATTGCGCAAAGTAACATAGGTTGTTAACACGCGTACTTACCAATCTCTTAATCTATTGATTCTAAAAGTTTACTTTATTCATATTCTATCTCAATAAATATTATAATTTAATGTCGTAAAATCTAAAGTCAATCATTTTTATTTTTGGCAAAACGTGTTTGCGTTTAACATATATATTATTCGTAAACATTTATGCTTGAGCTTTCATTATTTCTACGTAAATACATAATGACTTACAAATATGGTAATTATATATCCATGCAAATTATTAAAATCATTTTTAAATACAGTAGACTGAACTAAACGTTTCATAAACGTTTCGTAAATTTGATACTATTTAATTGTTTGCTAAAAGAGCTCCAACGTAACGTGCCTTTCAATCGTTTCACTGCTATTACTGAGATAATATTTATTTTCTATAATTAAACGTCGCAATATCTCTCGTTAAACAATACCAACAATTACTATGCATCGCGGAATTGTTGAATCTATTATCGATACAAGTCTATATTGAATAATCTAATTAGTAAACCAATTTCGATGATACGATGAAACCTAAACACTCGTAACGTCCAATTAACGGAAGACTTTCCTTCTGAAATAATCATCAGTGTATACCCTTTTCTTTCTATCCATTTTTTTACTTACTACGTATTATTCGAAATGGGGCTCCTTGTTCTTTAGATACAATCCTGTCTAGCGTGACGTCATCGCTCGTGAGAACGATCAATACACGTTGAGAGCGTCAATAATTGTCAAATAATTACCTACACTCAGATTATTACTATTTTGACAAATATGCCTTACACACTTGTTACAATTTTTATTGTTAACTTGTATCATTAAAATATTTTCATTGCATTTTTCATTAGATATATCAAAGTATGATGAACGATGTTTTAACGCATACCGATCGAAATAAAACTGCAATCAAATGATCTTCAGGCTATTAAAAATATGTTTTTTGTATTTAGTGATATATTATATATATATATATATAATATATATATATATATATATTATTCTGATTCTTTCTTATCATATCCTTTTTTTTTTGCTTATAGAGATTATGAACGAAGTGATTAAACAAAAGAAGACTGGAACAAGTGGGGTACAATGGCGTATTTTGGTAGTTGATCAACTGGCCATGAGGATGGTATCAGCGTGCTGTAAAATGCACGATATCAGTGCTCAAGGCATCACCTTGGTAGAAGATATCAACAAAAAACGGGAACCGTTACCTACCATGGAGGCGATCTACTTGATCACACCATGCAATTCGTCTGTCCAAAAGTTGATCGAAGACTTCAGCAATCCTACTAGAACTATTTACAAAGTAGCACATGTTTATTTCACGGAAGGTACGCAGTTTCGCACTTCCCACATTAATTACATGGCAAACATTGTCATAAGAGAAACGGCTATAAACAATCAAGATAATTTCATTCCTATCTTGGTCACCTTAATATTTTCTGAACACGTTCTTTTTATTTCTCGCGTACACATGAAAGTTCATTTTCGATTTTATGTTTCTTTCGCAAGATACACGTTTAATAAACAGGAAATTGTAAAAGAAATTGTACGAGAATGGACAGTCCGGTACATTCGATTTCGGTAATCCATATAAGATTCTAAGTATATCTCTTTACAGCATGTCCTGATGAGTTGTTCAAAGAATTGTGTCTCTCTCTGGTAGCTAAACGCATAAAGACACTGAAAGAGATCAACATCGCTTTCATACCGTACGAGGAGCAGGTAAAGCAAGGAAACTGTAACAGAGAAACCGAATGTTTGATAACTTTACGTTTTCCGTGGTGATGGGCACACATTCACCAACATATACGCAAACAAACACATATCGTATCAACGCCCTTTACAGATACCACCCTATTCACAGCCGTATGATATTTTTACTCACAACCTACCTTCCGATTTTTCGACCAGTGATTATGACAATGTTAACACGATTATTTGACTTTATCCCTTACTCGCCTATTTTGTACAGTACTCACATACATATAAAGCACGTACTAACGACGGAATGCATTCATGCTTGCACGCGAGCAGTGTGTCCGGAGGAGCTGTTCAATGAACTCTGCAAGTCTCTCGCCGCTAAAAAGATCAAAACCCTGAAAGAGATCAACATCGCTTTCCTGCCTTACGAGTCGCAGGTGACGAACAAAAGAAAAAAACTCGTAGATGACTAGTAATAGTTGTAATCGTGATAGTTGCTATTTCTAATTTTCTCAGTTTCGATAAACAAAACTCCTATATATGCTTCAGTTCTTTATTTTGCGGGGTAGAACGTAGGCGAAAGACTTCTATAATTACCTTACGTGTATGTTCCTGTCTTTCCTTTCGCGATCAAACTTTTCTTTTTCTTTCCAACGCATGCAATTACCAGTCCTGTTACTTATTGTTATTTTATTAACTATTTTTCTTCCTCAATATGTGTGTGTGTGTGTGTGTGTGTGTGTGTGCGCGCACGCGCGCGTGTGCGTGTGCGCGTGCTTGTGTATGTATGTATTACACTGCCTTCGAAAATTGAAATAAAATTATAACTTAATATGTAACAACCAATGCACAGATAATATTAAAACGAGTACGTAATTAAATAGGTTTTCTCTTTGGACTCGCGTGAAACGTTCGCTTGTTTTTATAACGCTTCCTTCTCCAACTTGAGAACAGCCAATATGGAAAGAATAGCTGAACAGATCGCGACGCTTTGTGCTACTCTCGGAGAATATCCATCAGTTAGATATCGAAGGTACAGTACAATATAATATATATTCCTCTTCTTTTGCATTACCGTAATGATTAAAATATTTTTAGTTCAGCTTGAGTTTAGAATTCGATCAAGTGTTAGATTAGTTCTTCATTGGTTCCGCATTATTTTAAATATTTATTATTCTTACAGCGATTTCGATCGAAATGTTGAGCTGGCACATATGGTTCAACAGAAATTGGATGCTTACAAAGCGGATGAACCGACGATGGGCGAAGGACCTGAGAAAGCACGCTCCCAATTGCTTATCCTAGATAGAGGATTTGACTGTGTCTCTCCACTGTTGCATGAATTAACGCTGCAAGCTATGGCGTACGATTTGTTAGATATTGATAATGATGTCTACAGGTAAATGTAATATTTATTATCATTAATTTCAAATGATGTTTCAATATATGAAATTTTTTATAAGATTCGAAGCTTCAGCGGGGGTACAAAAGGAAGTATTATTGGATGAAAATGACGATTTATGGGTAGAGCTTAGACATCAACATATTGCTGTAGTTTCACAGTAAGTAAAATAACGAAAAAATTTATTAAAGGAAACGGTGCGATATCATTTACAAAACGTGTTATTTGTTTCTAGGAATGTTACTAAAAATTTAAAGAAATTCACAGAATCAAAAAGAATGCCACAAGGAGACAAACAGAGCATGAGAGACCTTTCGCAAATGATCAAAAGAATGCCACAGTACCAAAAGGAATTGAGCAAATATGCAACACACTTGCAATTAGCAGAAGATTGTATGAAACGTTATCAAGGGAATGTAGATAAACTGTGCAAAGTGGAACAAGTATATGTCACATATAATCCGTTTTTTTTTTTTTTTTTTTTCATTTTCTTGTTAACTTATTCAGCAAGTACGATATATACTATATATCATGTTTTATTAGGATTTAGCAATGGGTACAGACGCCGAGGGAGAACGTATTAAAGATCAAATGAAAAATATTACCCCGATTTTACTTGACCAAACAGTACATCATTTAGACAAATTACGAATTATTGCGCTGTATGTTATTAGTAAAAATGGTATTTCCGAAGAGAATCTGAACCGCCTAGTTCATCATGCCCAAATATCTGCTGACGATAAACAAACTATAGTAAACATGGCAAATCTTGGTATCAATATAGTCGTAGACGTAAGTATTTTATTTTGTCAGTTATTAACGAATTATGTATTCATTCTCCAAATATATATACTTTTACGTGCTTGTTGTTAAATTAATACCAATTTATCATATTACACTTATAGGGTGGAAACCGCAGAAAATTGTATACCGTACAACGTAAAGAAAGAATTACAGAACATACTTATCAAATGAGTCGTTGGACTCCAGTTATGAAGGACATTATGGAAGATGCTATTGAAGATAAACTTGATTCTAAACATTTCCCTTTTTTGGCTGGACGAGCAGCAAGCTCGGGATATCATGCTCCAACTAGGTATAGTAAGAACCTGTATAGAAATAATATTAGGCGTTGATATTTTTGTAACATCATTGTAATTTACTTTTAGCGCAAGATACGGACATTGGCACAAAGACAAAGGTTCGCAAACCATTAAGAACGTACCACGACTAATCGTTTTCGTTGTTGGTGGTGTTTGTTTCTCTGAAATACGATGCGGTTACGAAGTTACAAATGCTTTAAAAAATTGGGAAGTGATTATTGGTGAGTATATATTAACAGTTTTCGCTTAATTAAACTTGTTTCAACACTGAATTATCATTTTACTTCAGGATCATCGCATATAATCACACCAAAATCCTTCTTAGATGACCTGAGTAAACTTCACGTATAAAGAAACTTTTATGTTGTAAACAAAATAAAGACATGTTCCCGCATTCCTAATATGCCATTAGCTTCGGTTCCGTCAATAATAAAAGCCACGAAATATTCATGGATGATCTCGAATTACGATTAAAGTATAAGATAAGGAACATACAGTCAATTGTTTAAGTCGAGTAGTTAGTTAACGACTAATTAAAAACATTGAAGAATACGAAGAATGGCATGCCATATATATCATATGGCCAGAATGTAGATGGCGGCAGGAGGAAAATATATCCGGTGTTAAGTGCCTGCACGTGGCCTGCACGAATAAAAAAATTAATATAGAATGATTAAATCTGTTGGCAATATCGATGCTAATCGTACGGAGATGCTTAATGGTAATTTAGGCTCGCGATTGTCTTGCTCGGATATCGTATGTTATTCCATGTCATATTGTCCCTTTGTTGATAATACACGTTTAGCAGAGAAATTTGATGTATTGTAATGGAGAATCGTGATATTCGTGTTCAAGTTTCTCGTTATTAGTATCTTTTTTATCTCGCGCTTCAAAAGTTGTTCATTGTTACATTATGATAAAGAAGACATAGCCAATTTTGTTTACAAAGTCAGTATTTCTTCTTCAATTCATATGAGAATTGAGTATATTATATACTTTAGTCATATTGATTTCAGTAAAATATAATTTAATGAAACTAAACGATGGCATTGATATTTATTTTATAAGTGGTTAAAGTTATTAAAATATCTTTAAAGATACAAATGTTTATTAAAATATCTTTAAAGATACAAATGTTTAAGTATCTTGCTGTACAATAAAGCGGTAGATATACATTTAGTTATTTATTATACTTTTGTTGTATTATCGATTTATTGCTAAACAAGTGCATTTCAATGGCATGTATATATATATATATATATATATATATATATATATATATATATATATATATGTGTGTGTGTGTGTGTGTGTATTAAATTATACATAGTACAAATGCGGCTATTAGTTTATCTTAAAGCGTGCATTTATTTCAATTTAAAAACTGTCCAACTATAAAAGACTTCTAGCTGTTTCATTCGTAAAGTAAAAGTTTTACTATATCGTTAAGTATATACATGTTGAAACTTCTGCTGCATATACAAAGCAATTGTATATCACTTTCGATTGGTGGAAGTTAGTTAGTCTGTTAACGATCATAATGATTATCGATGTGCGTTATTATTGCGATTACTTAGCGGTGAGATTACTACAAAATTTACGGTACTGATTATTATATAATATAATATATATATGTGTATATATATATAATATATACATATACCTATGTGTATGTAGATTGTAGTCTAAACAAAATGTTCTGCTTATAAAGGCCTACATTTCGATCCAATTTTGTTTCTTTTTTTATACTTATACCGTACCACATTAACTAAAGATGAAATTTTAACAAACAAGTTGTCAGTTGAAATTCACGAACAAGTTAACTCTTTGTATAGTATGTATTATTACGATAATCGTTCATGGGTTATCGTTCAGCATGGGTCAAAACTCAGAGTTGTCCATATAACGAAATCCAGCTGTCATCTTAATTAAAATATCGACCTTGTCACATTGCCTTTGAATCTCGATCCTGAGAATCCTGAGATCTTGAGAATTTGAAAAAATACCTGAATCAACAAAGAAAGTCGGTTTAGCATATAACAATGGTTTGGATACATGCTATTGTGATGGAAAGAAAAAGGATATCGAGTTATCGCTTATTTTGTAAATATACTAAAAATAATGATTCTTTGGAAAGTAAATACTGTAATAAGGATTTGAATGGAGGCAAGTATATATTGGACAAGAGAAAGATTTCAATACCGCTAGAAAGAAGGTATTACGATAAATTGCTACCTTGAAGGTATTAACAAAATTTTAATTAATTTACAAATATATCTTCTAAATTATGCGCCGAAATCAATGCAAGTAGATATAATGCTACTCGTTATAACTAATCTTTACAGCGATATAAAGTCCATCTCTTCTGTTATGCCAACCTTTCTATTTAATCGTAGATAATTGTATTATTTGAAAGGTCATGATAGAAGATCTCAGAGACGTTTTTCTGTCTTCGTTTGTGTGGCCGGCTATTGTATGTGGACTACTTTACGGAGGTATAAACACCTTTTAGGCACAACAATCGCTCGGCCATGCATTAACAAAGCTCTGACAAGAATTGCAAAATCTGAAAATGCATTTATAATCGGTCGTAATGCGACAGGAAAAGCTACTACAACCTCTATCCCGACATCCAGGTACTGTATCTAAACATTATGTTACTCTCATATATATCTTTATATGTCTTATGTGCGATCTTTTCATTTTATTAGTTACAGACTTTTATACAAAGTTTTTTTTAACAGATTTGTTAAAGCATGCACAACAAAACGGAATACCCATTTCAGTAAATAAAAAAATATTAAAGTAAATATAAAAGAATCGTGGAGCTCTGACGCAAATCTATCGCATATTCCGAACAGTTGACGTTATTGTATTATTGTAATTTCATTTTAATTAATTAAAACATGTAGAAAAAAATTAAAATCTAAATACATATATGTATATTTTTAGTTACGAATCGGGTATTTTAGAAAATTCTGATACATTAGCCGGAAAACAAATATATAAAATGGGCGATGAACCATTAAATTCTTCGACGGAACCAGAAGAAATTAAAGTTAATTCTGACCAGGAGTATCATCCATCGTATGTCAGAAAATTAAAGAACAACGAGATATTTCTTATCCCGCTCAAAATATATACAATGTTTAAATTAAATCGATGATATACGTGATATAGGACGTATTGACATTGTTAAGAAACGTTTTATTAACTTGTAAGTAAGTAAAATGTGATTTATCTGTAAATATTTGAGAATCATTACATATACATACCATTATCGCTAATACTTTAGTCCAGGGAAACTTCAAAATCACGATAAGCTAAGAGTCAATATGAAGCACATCAAGAGTTGGAAATGTTTGTATTATGTTATATTACATGAAATCTTATTTGACTAACAAAATGACTGATTATGTTTATAAAGGTGAAACAACGCTGTAGGCGATTATACAAAATAATGGTTTCGTAAATGGTTAATAAAATGGTTAGTATTGCTCAACGAGTGCTCTAATTTGCTCTTTGGTATTAGCAAAATAAATTTTAAGCAAACTCCTATTACTCTTATTACTCTTCGATCTTACAGTATGTACGCGTAGCCGACGTAGCAAAGAGTACTCGTACAGAGAGAGTCTAATCCGAACGAACGTAAGAGGAGATTCGAGCTTGAAGGCGTGATTTTATTCCTACGCAAGCCTATATATTAAAAAATGTTAGTCACTCCAAAAAAGAATTATTCAGATTTTATGATATATAAAATACATTCAAATGTGTAATATTTCGTGAAAAGAATATAGCGCTTGAGTTTAACAAATTTTTGAGTAATTATTGAGAGATAATTTAGGAGGTATCGAAGTGAACTTTTCAATCATCAAGTTTCAATCTTAAGACATTTTTTATTCTAGTTTAATTAATTATACCGTTGTAATGTTTATTTTACTACATGAGTTATTTTAAGAGGATGAGGTAATAATGAAAAACTATCGCAACAATTACTTTCAATTAGTTATTAATAATTAAACCGTAGGTAATTAGTATATTTGTAAAGATTATAATAACGTGTAATATGCATTGTTTTATCTGTATTAATTAGTATATACAATATTTCTTATTCATTGTAATAGATTCGCAACATAAGAGAAAACGTCAAACACGAGACAATAATATTTCAGTTAGTATCTCTTCTATCAACGACTATATAACACTCTTTCATTTTGTCTGTTTCGCTCGCTCAACCTCTCTGTTTGTTTTACGCTCTGTATTTATATATGTATATCTTTATATATATATAAATTATAAACTAAGAAAGGTAATTCTGTATATGCTTATGATTAATAATCTGCAGTAACTTTGTATTCACACACTTGCCTCGTAACATTAATTCAAATATGTAATAAAAGTCTCTCTTCTTATGTTTAGGGATTAATAAGAGAACAGACGATATCGTTTAATTTGATATTGTTAAGCAAATAGAGATTTAAATGAAACAACAATTTAATTCATTACTTGACATTATATTACCAAGTTTGTTATCTACAAAATAAAAGATTCAAAACTCAATCAAGAATTCTTCCTGTACAAAGCATCGACGATTTCAAATTGTAATATACGGTTTAACAGTATCTTGATATATATATATATATATATATATATATATATATATATATATATATACACACGATATATTATATATTATATATTATATATATATATATATATATATATACACACGATATATATATATATATATATATATATATATATCGTATTAAACAAACGGTTTAAACACGTGCGTATTATATGCGACAGATCAATATAAAATTGCAATTTTGCTTTTATTTGCCTTTTGAAATTAACGTGAATGACACAGATATAGGAGAAAGTTATAAGGTTCTTTTTGAATAAAAGTGGTTGAATGGAAGCAAGTATGTAAACAAACTTGATCTAGTAAATGATCCCTCTTACTTAACAACATCAAGCATTTTTATTTTAGCCATTTATTCTTCATTTCATCATTATTATTTATGTACAACCAGCTTAATGTCTCGCTATCGGTAATAAGTCTACTAAAACTTGTGTGCTATTGGAGATGATGTGCGCTCGTGGGAACTTATATAAAAAATTATTTTTTGATATTTTTGATACAGCGGAGTGATTTTGGTGTTACTTACGAATTATTACGTCTTTACCTAGTAACTTATACTGAGATCTCTAGTAGGTTAATACAATCTATCGGCCTCCCTTAAATATTACAAACCTTATCACATATATAGAGGTGTGTATATTATTACTTATTACTTTTTATACATAGATATATTCTGTTTAAATTGCTGCCAATGATTTCTCCTCGTATGTACAGTTATAAACTATATATTATACAATCATAATACCTAGCACACACATTCCTTCTTGCTCTCTTCCATTCTCACTTTCATTCCTATGCCTATCTTTTCTCTCACGCCGCCTCTCTTTCTCGCTTTCTTTTTACCAAACTCACGCTCTTAATTCTTTATTCTTTTTAATTCTTTCTTCTTAATATCTTTTTCTTTTTTTTTTTTTTTTTTTTTTTTTTTTTTGTTGTTTTAGAATTCGTGTCACTATTGAGCTCGTTATTTTAACGCGACGCAATTTCATAACCAGAGGAATTCTTCCAAACATTCGAAGACACTTGCAATTGGTCAGTCTAATGGTACAATATAGACAATAATCGAGCAAAAACAATTAAAATCATAGCTTTCATTGCTCCATCGTTTAGAGAAGAGTTCATCATTTCTGAGCGATACGGTTTCGCATTATCAACTACACGCAGAACACGAAAGATTAAACAAATAGAAAAATAACATATACAAAAAATATCGTTAAAAGCGTTGGCTGGAAGATAAACATATACTAATTGTACACGAAAATATTTAAACTATTGCAAACGACTTTCTCTTCCATGAAAAATCATGTTTCTGGTTGTATGATATTTCTGGACAGAAAAAATCGATTATGTTTAATATGACATGACATCTCAATGTTTTCTTTTTTCTTATCTGCTAACATTCTATGTCATATATTACATCGCATTATAGCGTACCACGATCATACTCGAATATCAAATATATTGAATTTACAATTATATTTGCCGATACACGCCAATACACATATCCTCGAAAAATCTTGCTTCAATACCGATAATGATTAAACATTAATGAACGAAAACGGCATATTTATTACGCTTACGCTTAAACTTCATTCGATTTATATCTAGGACAATTCCAATATCTCCTGGAAACATCACTTTATACCGAAAGAACACTCTAATTTACAAGAACAGAAAACACGATCGATCATTTCTCGCTTTCCTTTATTTCGCAATTACCGACATCCTCGCGAGAAATTGCCCTATCGCGTTAAGTGCATACAACAACAATTAACATATGGATGACTAAATCATTATACATGCTAAGACGCGAACGTCAGTTTCGCTGTAAATAGATTGCTAGAGGTCGAGAGCCAAGATTTCATCGTAAATCTTGAATTTTGATTGACAAACATCCGGAAACAATTCCGGCATGTAAAATAAAAAAGAAAGATGTAAGATAGTCTACTTGGTATTGCTAGAATTAGTATCGACGATCAACGAACGTGTGATCGTACTGATATGAAAGCGCACACAACACGTGAGAACAAAGAGCCATTCCATAGCTGGATACTTATTATATCGCTATCAACATGTTTCTTGTTCATCTCCGATGCACTTAGCAACGAAAACAGGATTGCAAATATCGGTACGAATACGATCAAAAATTTGTCTATCCTCTCCATTTTATTGCGTCAGTCATATTTCGAACCGTTTCCCTGCGATCCTGTTTCCTCGCGCGATATTTCAATCGACCAGAAACAACCACATCGCACAGTAAATTTGATCGTTGTACCCGACGAATACTTCGAACGATTGTTTACGACATTATGGTTCGATCATTACGTTTCTCCAGTCGGTGCATCGATGCACTTACATTTGCAATTTACGTTTCTCTTGGCTGGTCGTAATTTATACGTAACTAAACAAATCATACACACGCACACATACAATTAACGTTACTTTACAAATGTGAATACTAATGATCGTGTATCTATCTTTCGTGATCTTTAGCATTGTTATGCCTCCTACAGTTTCCTGTTCGTCATCCGGACACGTTCTTCCACACGAAGTAGTCCAGTTGCGATCCAGTTTAGAAAAAACGCTCGATAAACCCGAAAGACTATACAAAATAAATTTAACGCGACAGAATCAGGTCTAAAGTCGTGTGTAATAATAAATTATTTGTATACGCTGTAATGTCGCTAACTACGGTCATCTTTCGGCGAGGTACATAGCAATTTAAACGTTAGTCGACATTTTTTGTCTCATCGGTCGTGCCTTTCGAGAAATTTTTCTCGAAAAATTTCCCTTTAAAATGGCACGGCCGATCTTTAAAATGACACAATTCTTTTTTAACGACAACGCTAAACTCCATCAGGTTTTTCAAAAGCCGAATAATACGATACCATGATAAATCGTGTTAAAAGAAACGCAGAATAAATAAAATTAAACGCTACGTATTGGTGATCTACCATCGATATCGTGTACGCTTTGATATAAAGCGAAAACGACAATTACTTGAGAGCAAAACGAGCTCATTCTGACGATGTTGTAATCATCGTCTATCAAAGTATGTACCAAATTGCGTATACGTCCTTCTCTGAATATCATAAAAGATCTTCGCATTGTTTGCAGTTGCAAAATATTTGTTCTAAGTATCACGTAAAGAGGAACATGCATTTGCGAACAATAAACTCTTCCGAATTAAGA
This sequence comes from Bombus pascuorum, assembly GCF_905332965.1. Lineage (NCBI taxonomy): Eukaryota > Metazoa > Arthropoda > Insecta > Hymenoptera > Apidae > Bombus > Bombus pascuorum. The sequence continues at coordinate 325,025 of NC_083490.1, read as the reverse complement.
TAAAAATAAAATCCAACATGTTTTACCACAAACAGCTTATGCGAGCGTAGCGTTTCTTTAACACCAAATAAAACTCATTTGTCACGCTACAATAAAGAGAAAGATATTGCAGGTTTGAAAAGGCTCTTAAAAAAAATAAAATTCCTTTTAATGAAATAATTTAATAATAATATTAATAATATTATTAATAATAATAATAATAATTAATATTAATTATGATAATAATAATAATAATAATAATAATAATAATAATAATGATAATAATGATATAGTTCACATAATAATTATTGTTATCACGTAATGTCTGTGTACTACTATCGCCATTATTATCGTAACTTCTACAAATTGAAATATTTCTTTAAAAATGAATCCCTTTGTAATAGTAGCAGAATAATAGCAGTAATAGCAGCAATAAATTCGCACTTCAATCAGTAATCAGTTTTTCAATTAGATATCGTTTTTTGTACTGTTTTTGCCGATTGAATGTTTCTACTTGGGATACGCTTATTATTGGCAGATCACATACACATACAACACGTACAACGTACAAAAGGTCGAGTTCTTTTTGTAAAATTTTGATCATGACCCCTTGAAAGAAATACCCCTTGCATCTTAATAATTTGCTTCTGACCCTCTTTCTAATAAATTCTTTCACACAAACAGTTCATTTTTGTCACAAGAAGAAAGAAAAAAAAAAAAAAAAAGAAAAATAAAAAAAAAGAGGGAAAAAAAAGAGAAAAAGAAAAACCCGTAATTCTTTTCTAGATAATGTTTCATTTACGAGTCGGTACCGTGTTACACTTTCTGTTTCTGTGATCTTAGAGTATACCAAGGATTAGGTACATATGTGGAATCTGATCTAAAGGTTGGTAGGATTGATACTACATCATTCTATAATCACCTTACCATTATTCGTAATAATTGACGACTTTTTTCTAAGGTGAGTTTACAAATATTTCTTTCTCCATCTTTCTTTTTCCTTTTTTCTCCAAATCAATCGATTGGCCCTCTCTAATTTCCAAGTCGATTGAAATCGATATAGATTGGGCTATCGTAACGATCAATACGATTAAATTCATCAATGGGTATGTCCGCATTAGGTATATTTTTTTCTATATTATTGACTTAACAAGCCTATCTATTTCGTGATTACAAATAGTATATATTCATAATCCAGAAAGAAATATCCGATGAAATTATTAGTAATTGCTAATAATTATATGTATTATTGGCAGAAACACTGTCTATGTAATCCTACCAACGATTAATGACTGAACGTGGAAAAATATAAAACTTAACTAAATATACACACAACTTTTATTCTCCCCCCATGCTCTCATACTCATCCATCCATTCGTTGATCGCACGTAATATATACTCTCTCCCTCTCTCTCATACGTTTTCTTTCGTTCACTTATCTTCTTCGTAATATTTTTTTTGTTTTGTTTCCAAATTTACATAAAGTACAAACTTATGAAAACCGGAAAAATGTAACACAATAGTTAGTGTAGCATTTTCAAAGTATCGTGTAAGTATTTATCTAATTACAGTACGTCACACTTAGGTATCCGTCGATTACACACAAGTTTTCCATCGTTTCATCAACTGTCTCTTCGTAGTCCAGTTCACTCGAACAACGAAGCTAGCGTTTTCTGTTGGAATGTCCCAACTCGCACCACCATTGTATTTTTTTACTGTTACACCGATCTCTTGTTCAGTTTATTTTTATTTTACTATTGTTTCTTTTTTATTATTATTATTATTATTATTATTTGTTATTGACTGACGTATATATTAATACGTTTCTTCAATATCGTCCAGCGCCACACATTCATCCAAGTCCTGCCCGGTTTTAGTGGATTTACAATGAGCAGCAAATAACATTATAACGATTCCTCAAACGCAGCCATCAAATCGCTTTGCATGTTCATGTCAATTTGTCCAGCCATCTGAAATAATAAATATACCCATTCTTGGCAAACTCGTCTACGACAATTGTAGACGATAGAAAAACGACTCGCGACTAATTCTTTCTATAAAATCATTTGACACTTGTGTTATCTTTCACACGTTCACGCCGGCGCTGCTGCTATTTGTGTTTCCCGTTGTGGTACGGCGCTCGTACGGATTATTATTTGAGGGCCGCATACTATTATTAATTAAATTTTCAACTATACGGCAATTTTTTCTAGTTACGAAACGAAGAACTACATTTTTGGTGGTACGCACCGTCTGATGGAACATTTAAGTGCGAGCCACCGGTCGTATTCGTTGGCGTGAACATGTTAAATATTTTCTACCTTGATTTTAATGATATTGTTTCTGTCTTATTAGCGTTGTATATTTGAATCTTGTTATATACTTATAATAGGTAAAGCTTTAAAGGTGATTCTCCGACAAGATATGAAATATCCGCGCAGATAAAAAATTATAGTGAAACTTACTGCCTCGCGCCGTCGTCGTTCTTGCTCTCGTAGTCTTTGACGTTCTCTTTCAGCTGCAGCTTTGTCTTGACCGGATGAATGACTTGGACTACTACTATCAGTATCGACAATAGCTTTGACCTCTTCTGCCCTTGATGTAGCAGTCATGACGTTTCCTTGTTGATCACCAACGGTTTTCCTAACTTTGTCTAATGCATCTTCTTCTTCCCGTTCTCTTCTTCTTTCGCTCTCTTGCCGTAAGCGCTCTCGTTCTGCTTGTTCTTTTTGTTGTCTACGCATTTCTTGTTGTTCCAACAGAGCTCTTTGCTATAAAACGACATTAGCATTCATCGCAACATGTAGTTATCTCATCTAGGTGAATAATAGAAGGAAGAAATAAGAAAATATTGTATTAAGTAACCACATATGCATTATGTTCAAATAAAATTATCGTATTATTCGCAAACTAAATATCATTCATACTAACCCTATCTTGTTTTTCCTTTGCTTGCTTTTTGAATGCTTGGAATGAATCCTGTGCAGCGCTTTTCATGCTACTTCCTGCCGCAGATTGGGGACTCGATGCTTGTGCTAAAGATGACCACGATGAAGCATTTTTCACATTTTGTTCTACAGTCTGCGTAAGATTAACAGAGAAAGAAGATTAGACGCGAATAATATAGGAAAGAAAGAAAAATACGCGATTGAACGATTGTTACTCTACCTTGTTTTTAAAAGCTGAGGCAAAATTCGACACGGGATTTTTCGAATCAGGTGGTGTCATCTTTTTCTCAGGCATGAGCTGCGAACTCGAATGATTTCCCATTGGTGGCATTCCTGTACTCATTTCTGCAAAAAGAGCTCCGGCTAGAGCAATAGCATTATATATTCGATTAGTAAGCAGTTAATATAGCAGTCTAGAATGTGAACGGTATACATTAAAGAAACACAGCAAGGATTAAACGATTTTTCAACAAAGCTGATGCATTTGCTTTACAACACCAGAAAATACTAGATTCGCCATGCAAGAAGAAAAATGAAAAAGCATTATTTAAAATATGAAAAAGTAGAAATATTTTGTATTACTAAATACACACACGTACGCACGCTATTTTAGTATCAAATAGAAAACGTGAGAAACAATTAGAAAATAAAAGCGATCGAATGATATTAAGTATAATGAATTAAATTTAAACATAAAAATTGAAACTTGCTGCGATGTAACATAGATATGCTTTGTGATGCATGCTTCAAACCTAAATTAATTGTAATACATACCATCCATAGATTTTTGTGGCATTTGTGACTGAGAAACTGATATCGACTTTTCTTCTTTCTTGATTGGCATTTGAGATATTTGCATTGGCATAGAAACGATGGGCATAGGATCAAAAATTGAACCCATTCCACCCATATTCATATTACCCATATTAAGACCAGGTATACCATTATTATTCAGCATATTGGGCGGAGAATTCTCACGCTTAATATTGGAAAATCCATTGGAATGCTGTTGCGACATTGTAGCATTATGAGAATTTTGTATATTGGTCAATGGTGATGTTGTATTTATCATATTCTCTAGTTGATTGTGCATTGACATATGCGTGGCCAATCCTTGCGACAAATTCATATTAAGATTTGCCATGGTAATATTTCCCAAATTTAAATTAGATGCCATACTTGCAGGCATCATATTCACTGACGTTTTTACATCAGGCAGTAAATTTAAATTTGTATTATTATTTGTCGTATGTGGTGTTTGAATCATTGGTATGTGCGACTTTTTTTTTAATGACATCGTTTGTTCCAATGACGTTTGCGTAGTAGGCACAGGAGCTATATACAAAAAGAAAATTTTATAAGAACATATTGACGTAGGTTTTGTATTATAAAAATAAAATAAAACAAGACATAAATCTTATTAATTACGACAATGCCCGTCTAATTGCGACTGATCTTTGCAACTATTTGGATAGATGTTATATTTGTATGGCTTGTTCACCTCTAAGTAAGTTTGGAATTAAAGTGACAAGTATCGAGTGTAAGCAACATACAGAGGATGCTTGCTTAATATACTAAGTAGATAGTTCTATAGTCAAATATTCGATCGATCAATCGGTTAAACATAGCTGCAATTAAGCGGGTATAGTGCTGTACGCAGTACAATAAAACATATACCTAGAGTATTGTACGGTTGCAAAAGATCTGACTGTTGAGTTAAAGTTGCCCCGTCTGTAGTTACAGGTGTGTTTGCATTTGAGAAGGAACTGACGGATGTCGGTGGCTGTGGTGGCTGAGGCACAACCGGTGAAGCTACTATAGAATTCGTATTTGTAGGTGTAACACTCGGTGGTGGAGTTGGTGGATTAGATGTGTTTGCCGGTGGCGGTGTAGGTTTTTTTACAGGAGCAGTCGTAACCATAGCCGTGGATCGCGGTGGTTGCGCTGGCAAGGATGCGTGACTTGCTACAGGCATTCCTTGACCAGTCGTAACAGTTGCTACTGCCACAGACTGTTGACTATTACCACCTAATAAAGTTATTGTAAATATGAAATTAATATAACATATAATTACAGACATAGAATACAAAATTTGATATGTCTTCGTGAGAGTGCGACGTGCTTTTGATAATACATATTTCTATATGCCACAATGATGTAAGTTGTGATAAAATATTTTGTTGAACGGTGTTTATTAATGTATACATGTTAAAGTATAAAACCTCCTTAAAAATTGTCTCGTCTGTGACTACAACTACTTGATCATGTATATGAGTATTTCCCGTTTTGAGCATTAATATTAATTTAATTCACTAAAATAATTCAAATAGTTTGCACGCACCTTGCTCTGAAGCAACGCTGCTAGATTGAGTTACAGCTGGTTTCGTTATTGGTCCCGTAGAATTTGTTGGAGGTTGACTGTTCATTAAAAGACCTCCGGTATGATTCAAGGTAGGTGGTGCCTAAAGAGTGTACTGTCATTTAATATATCATGCATAAAAGACAAAATGTTTTTTGTCTCAGGAAGATTCAGATATAGAAGATAAATATAATATCATTTATAAAAAATACGTATACACATGACTGAATTAAGTACACTATACGAAACACGAATGTAATTATCAAAGTAAGAAATATAATTAATGTGATTATAAATATACTTCGATTATAGTATTTGATTGTGACAATAAAGGGGGGGGAGGGAAAAAAGACATGGAACAAGTTAACAATTAATCGATACAAACATTGTGATCTGCTGGTTCCTACAAAATAAGATCTTACCGATGTAACCGTAGTCGTTGTCGAAGGTGGTCCAGTACTTGGTGTACTCTTCTTTGCTTTCTTTCTTGGAGGACGATTTGAAGAGTTTCCTGCAATTGAATGTAACATGCATCTAATGGTGAATCCGTGCAATCAACCGTTTTCTCGTTACAAGAGACAGATTGATGAAGACATAGTGAAATGCAGTGTGCAGAGGATACCAATCATGAATGCTTGTTCTCAGAGAATGCCAACTAAATGTTATATATATTAGAAACAAAATCAAAAGACTTTGAGCATATATTTTCTAATAGATTTTATTCATATGCTTATATTATAATTGTATCACTGTGTACAACAATGTTAATTTAAATATCTCAATTGTATGACTTTTTGTGTGGACACTTTCATCTTAATGATCTCTTTATATTAAAAAATTTTAATGCGCTGAACAATTCTTCTTTTCCTCATTCTACATAAAGTTAGTTGTATTCAATTCATTTATGAATAATTGCGTGTGCATATATATATATATATATATATATATATATATAATATTATATATATATATACATACATACCACGCGCGCGTACATAATACGTTCACGCTTACGTGCAGCGAAATTGCCACATACACATATATATAACGTCATATATATGTATGCGAGAGCACGCAGTTCCCACGAGAATGATGATGATAATAATAATAATAATAATAATAATAATAATAATAATAAAATATAATATAATATAATATAATATAATATAATAATAATAATAATAATAATAATAATAATAATGATTGTTACAATATAATAATCATGACAGTGACGAAAATGACAATTACAAAGTGTTGACTACAAAAACCATCAAACTGACTTTGTTCTTTTCTTTTCCTCAGTACTTATACAGTGTATTGTAATTGTAATATAATATAATTAATGTAGTGTAATAAAATTAATGCAAATAAAAGTGACGTAAATAGTACAATATGGACTCAACTTAAAAATGAATGATACAGGAGTGTCACACTCATACAAGCAGTTTCAAATGTAATTTCAAGTCGCAGTTAGCACAATATTGAGATCGGTGGCAAAATGCTCCTGCTCGATGTTTGTACGATATCAGTTACAAACAGCAATTCTAACACTATATTTAATCTGATTCAGGCTCGTAGATAAATCATATTCATCTATGGAATGGTCGGTAGTAAACTACAATTCACAGAATGTACAAATACAAGACAAAACAATTGTAATAAGAGATGACGAAGGGCGAAGAAACATCGAGTAGAAGTTCCAGCATATCTTAATTTATATAATATAGTTAACTGGACCACCAAATGAGCCAACCCCGACTCTGTACGATCTCTGTACGAAGAATCAATATTTTTTCTTTTTTTACTTCGTTCATCTACTATCTTTGTATATGCATTTAAAAAAGTTTCCTCTCTGTCGCCTCTTTTTCTTTTAACTTACAACTATTATTAATATTTTATGATATATTAGTTTTCACTATGTACAAAACGCGTATGCTTGTGTTATTGTTGATATTCAACACGTAATACGCAGAAAACAGATGGAACGCACGTGTGATTGTTGAGAGATAGAATAATTGTGGTTTGAAAAAAAGAGACATCTCGAACCTCGATAAAATAGCAAGTTCGTTGAATCTGCTTTTGCGTATAACGATCTCGAAGGAAGAATGACGTTCCAGTCTAAAGATACGAAAAAATGTTGACGCGTGCTTTTATGTGGAATAAATGCTACAAAAAATTTCGAAAGGCAATATCAGTATTATTATAAAATGCCCTATATCTCGTGTTACAAGCTAATGGGTGATTGTATTGTAGTAGATGCATAGTTTCTATCTAATTCAGCACACGCCATTAATTTGATCTCACATAGTCTAACTAATTATTTGGAATTTTTCTATTTGCTTTCTGTATTTTGAGAAACATAAATAGTAGGACTATTTTGAACAACGTTTTGTATCTATTTTAATGCTTATAATTTTTTTAGAAATCAACAAATAGTTTCCTGACCAATTATAGTTTCTTTTCACAAAATTAGTTATAATTAATTTCTTTCAACTTCATTCTTTTGCTGGAACAGTAAGTACGTTGCTGACTGTACGATTAATGATAACATTAAATTGTACTGAGTGCAAATTTGATCACTTTTCTTTTTTTAATGTTTATGTTATGCAACATTTTGAAGCGCGAAGTGCTTTCGAGGAAGCATCTTCAAATCTTATATCAGTTACGTCCATAACTTCTCACGTATATACTTTACTATATATAAGAACTAAAGTTTCATTTTTTACATGATATTTCAACAAAAACTCTATCACGGAGAAGATATTTATACATAGAAATATAAAAACAAAATATCACTAAAATTAACTTCATCCGAATTTGTATAAAAAGTTTTCTAAAAACGTTTTAATAGGACGGGTTAAAATTAATGTTATTTGAGACTTGTTTATAACACGAATACTATTGACCAGTTGGATGTATTATGTATATTCAAGAAATGTATTACTGAGACAAAACAAAACTTATTTCTGATAAGGATAAGTATTCTTTTATATAGCAAGGTATGTAAAACCACACCAATCTACATAATTAATAATTATTATCTGACATAGTGATATTAATTTAGTAAAACGAAACTGTACTAAACTGTAGTTCGAGTAACTTTAAAAATGAAAAACTGACAATGGCTATCAATGAAGAACCAGTGGTAAATAGAACAATGAAACGACGATTAGCAAAGCTTAGCGGAGTGCAAACAATGTGTTTGGAGGCTAGGGTGCCTTGTTTGTATTGTAGACCACTTCTTCCACCTGCTCTCATTCCTAATTTTTCTATAATTGTTTTCAGTTCCCTCTATTCGTTAGAAACAATGTATCCACCTTTATCTGTCTGTGTTATTAGCTCGTACACTCCCCTTGCCGTTCTCTGATATGTCAACATAAACCTTGTATGCTCAAAGTCATTAACCTCGTAAAAAATAAATGAAAATTATTGATTGTATCACATATTACCACTTTCTCCGCACATTTTACATTTGTTTTGTAACTATCTTTTACTCGAATCCATGTAGTTATAGGAAGAATTAAGATTTTAGCTCAATTTCACCATTTCATCTAAATAATATAGCGTACTATTATACCAAAGCGTATTTATGAGGTGATAAATCTTAGTAATTGACATTTTAAAGGAAGCACCACTTCTTTGGCTTTATCAAAATCAAACTAATTGAGAAATGGAAATCATTATATGAGATAACATTAGGTAAGAGTTTCTTAGGAAATATATGAGCTCTGAAATTGTTTGCGGAGACAATTAACACGAGAGTGTATCTAATCAAAATCAGTATTTGACGCGAAAGCTGTGGATTATAATAACCTTAGAATGTGGAGTTGCAAATCCAGCCACCAATACACATTGTCTGCATTTATCTCGCGTGTGTATCATAATATTACTGCCTAATTTGTTTTTCTTAAATATCGACTATTAAGTCCACAGTCTAAACTGTGGAAACAAATATAGTGTTCAGAAGCCTAAACACAGTTCTCACGTCACTCAGGTAATAAGTGCATATTTACACTTAATGTAATAATGACGCTCCTTAAATATCATTGTACTATCTTCTGAGAAATGATACGACATGAATGAATCAATGTGAGGAAACAAACTTAATGATTTAAAAAACACAGTGATACAAGTAATGCTCTGCTTATCAATTAATGTAAATAAATATTAAATTTGCAAGAGTTAATATATTGCATGATGTTGCTTGGGTTACGTAGGGCAATATAATTGTCAGGAGAAGCTACAATGTATACTCCAAGGTACTAACATTTGACACTACAGTCCCTGCTATAGTTTAGCATGTTCTTTATATATGCTTTATGCAACTTTCTTATATTCTAACTGCACAACCTTACTATTTCAAATGTCTGATCAGTTTTAAAACACATTTTTTATTTTTTTTTTTAGTTTATTTTGTTTTTTTTTTTACAATTTGTCCTGAAGGACATTTGGTAAAATGTTATATCTTATTGGTAAAAAAAAAAATAAAATAAAATAAAAAGAAATATAACGTGGGTGGCTACCCCCAGCGGGATGCCATCTTTGTGTTTGTTAGGTTATATCTTTTATGCTTTTAAAACACATGTGTCCTTACACACTTTAACATGAGACTGCAGTGGAAAATTCAGTGACCTTGAATAGCAAACTATACTTGACTTTCGAGCAACAGAATGTATTGTCAACACCGACAGGGCAAGAGAAAATATAAGTAATCATCTTTAATTAATAATATAATTTGTGAAACAAGCTGGCATGGCATATGGTATCCTCTAAACACAGTCTGCACTCCACTAGTTCATCTTTTTTCTTACCATTGCATATTGTCTAGTAAATTAAATAAAAATTCTCTGATCGCGTCAAGTTTCAAATTTGATATTCAAAAACACTTCCAAAGATACGTTTACTTAAAAAATTATACGCAAATGTAAATAAATCTATGGTTATGTATTTATCTAATATCAATTTCATAATGACAATAAGTATATTTTCGCGATGAAACTTGACACCATATTCGTACTTGCATTAATATAACGCAGCACTTAAGCTATACGAATAACGCCGTCCTAATAAATACAATTAATAAGCAAGATTTAGCAGCTTAAGAAGATATTTGCGATGCGTTTGTGCAGTCGAACCCTCGTTTAAAAAATCTTTTTATATTTACTTTCCAACGTCACCATTGCATATATTGCATCAATAATGTTGCACTAGTATATTCGATTGTTTGATTGCCAATACAAAATTAGTTAGGCACAGAGTTCAAGTTATCTTTTCTAAATATTAAGTCATCACCAAATCATGGGGTATTAAATGCTATTGTCATTTTCTTGTATAAGAAGATACAAATCTGGTATATATTCTTTAAGTATTCTTTTCTTCTTCTTCTTTTTTTCTTTTTGAAAACTGATGATTAATACATTCGATCAGCACTATGTTATTATTAACCTAGTATCTTTTAATTAATAATCTATTCATAAAAATACAATGTATAAATTATAAATATATTATGTCGCATGCAAATTCTTTTTAGGAGTTCAGGTAGTTATATAATATTTATGGGAGATTATTGATATTAGAAAAAATAGTAAATAAATAAAATAAAAACAATTTTACAATAACTGAAACACAAAATAAATCATGCATAAACAGTAACATTCTCTTTATGCGATAGAAATAACATCAAAGTAAAATAAAGTAATGGTTTTATATATATATAAAATCTTCGTACATATATCTATACCTTTTATTAATATATAGCAAGTACCCACATGAAATGGCGAATAACCTTATTTGAAATAACTAGAAGAGATTCACGTCTATGATTTTCATATTTCATTTAAAGTAATAAGCTTTTTTATAGTTAGTTTAAACAAATATAATTAATAAATCAAAGAATATACAAGTATATAGGGATATTATAAATAGAAAGTATAAATAGAAATGTACAGTTTATAACTAATCTGTCGTGATATGACAAAAAAGTGAAATATTAAAGAAAATGAAAATATTGAACATTAAGTGCTTGTTAGAAGTTTATAAGCATATTGTCTTTATAATATTTACCAGCATAAACGTGAATAGAAACCTGTGCTCTAGATAATAGAATAAGTTACTAAATAATAAATGTTATGAAAATTTTTGACTAAAAATATTCATTTTTTAAATAAACAGTCGCAAATAACTCCATAATTTTAAATCTCACAGAAAAATTAGTTCATATTTTCTTGAAAACTACTTATTTTTAAGTAGTTTATTGTTCCCAAGTAAGGGTCTAATAATAGCAACAGTTACATGAGGTTTATATCTAACCTGCTTCACTGTCGCTTGAATCACTGGAGCTCGAAGAAAGAGAACTACTGCTGGAATCACTATCACTGCTACTACTGCTCGATGCTGACAATCGTGAAGGCCCACTAGCTCCTCCAGTTCCAACTACATCGACTGATTTACTACTGTCCTCTGTTAAACAAATTTGAGAATAAATTTAGATATTTGTAATCATTTCATGCTATAATATTCATATTACATCTATAGAAAATAGAAATACAGGTTTACATTATAGTCAAAGTACCAACCTTTCTTAGCTGTTTTCTTAACATTGCCTAATTGCCCTGTAACGTCTTGTAATCTTTTCTCTAGCTCTTGTTTTTTCTCTGCCATTTGTTCATCCTTAGATTTACCACTGACTTTTTTATCTATGAAGAATACGAAAATGAATCTATGAAAAATACATTAAAATTGTACATAGATAAGCATGTATTATTTATTAAACGAAGCTTCTCTTTAAAAACTATATCAAAATAATGAGTATATTCAAATAAATTATAATAATTACTTAATAATCCTGAAATAGTAAATTATAAGAAATATTATATCTCTATCAACAGTAAATACTACTAATGCAGTATTATTAAGAATTAAACCTGGTAACATTCATTTCGTTATATCTTTGAACTGTGTTACTTATTCAAATATATTTTTATATTTTAATAACTATAAAAAATACTCTAGTTGTTTTAAAATAATAAAAAAGAATAGAAAACCAGATAACGAATCTAATTTATAAAACTGTTGCAGAACCTAAAATAAATCTTACGTGGCTTTTTTCTAAGACACGAAGCGACATAGCTTTCTAATTCCCTCAGTGTGGATGGTTTCAATGTTTCAAAATCAATCTCAATTTCATCTGGATTGGAATCCCTCAATGAAGGCTCCCGAGATTGTATTATGTGCACAACACGTCCTAATTTATCTCCTGTAATAAAAAAAATTAACAGTGTATTCTGAGAAAAAATATCTTACATTTAAAACGAACTTTCATATTTACATTATTAACTATTCATTAACTATTATTACTTACCAGGTAATTTATTAATATCCAAACTAAGTTGCCTTTTCTCATCATAAGACATTGGCTTAGCATTATCTTCATCTTCTGAGTCAAATGTAATGGGTGGCGGTTGACTACTAGCGTTTTTCTTCTTAGTCCCAGCTGATCTGCTATTTGCTTTTGGCCTCTTATTTGCCGTATTTGCTGTAGCAGCTTTCCCAGGCCCTCTTCCTTTTCCCTTTGGCTTAGCATTTGCCGCCGTTGGTAGATGATGACTCATGCTTCCTGTTGCATGAGTTTTGTTAGGTCCTACCGCTATTGCAGGATGATGAAGATCACCACCCATACCACCAGGCATTTTTAAATCACCCGCTCCCATTGCAACACTGGCTATACTAGCACCAACACTATCAGAGACACTTGGGATTCCACCACTTGGTTTCATTAGTTCTTTCATGGCACCAGTATGACTGGCAACTAGGCTACTACTTTTATTGCTCATTGGCCTTGATTTTGTCTTATCTGGCTTCTTTTTTTTACTTTTCTTCTTACCACTCTCTTCCACTAATTTCCTCATTTGTTCTTGCATAGCTTTCAGCTGTAAACCAAATTCATTCTTTTTGTACTACATATATAAAAAAATTATATCAATATAAAGATTAAAAAATACCTCTTGCTGTAAAGCAACTAATTTTTGAGTACGTTCTTCATCTGAATCATCACTCTCCGAAGAACTTTCAGATCCGGAACTGCTAGCACTACTACTGCTACCTTTCATGCCAACCATACTTCCCATTGGTTCATCCGGAATTTTCGCATACCTAATTCATTAAAAACGTCTCATTTCGTTACGTAAGATAGGAAAAATAAATAAATTTTAGCATAGATATTTGTAAAAACGAACCTCATTTCAAAAACGTCTTGAAGTTTCCTAGCCATTGCAACAACGTCATGGTCAGGAGGATTGTATTTATAACAATTAGTGAATATAAGTCTTACATCACTAGCGAACTCTTGTGCTGTTTTATATTCACGATTATCCATTTTTGTCTGTAAAAGAACGATTGTGTCAGTTAAAAACACAGATTTTTAAAAGAATACAACACAAAATCTAATCTAAATAGTTCAAAAAACATTAACCTTTACAGTACCAAGATCCATTGGTTTCTTGATAATGTCATGATAATCGTGGAGGCCCAAGAGTTCTGCATCAACTGGTTTGTAAAATGGCCATGCATATCCCTGTACACAATTAGAGTGCAAATTATAGATTGAAGAATAAGCTTAATGTTCTTTCTATTCAAATATAAGACTCATAATAAATTACCGAATGTTTCTTTGAGAATAATTCTTTTAAAATCTCGTTACAAGATTTCAAAGCTTCTGAAAGTTTTTCTTTCGACTTCCCAGTAGTATGCTGAGGCTGCAAAATAATATTTAACATAATAAATATAATTATGAAAAAATTAAGAAATTACATTATCAAACACCATAAATTGTAAAAGAAAGAGAGAGAGAGAGAGAGAGAGAGAGAGAGAGAGAGAGAGAGAGAGAAAAAAGGTATCAATTCATGAAAGCATTTTTAATTTACACTCTAATCTAAGTTGAGAAATGAACAAGATATATAAACAAAAGGTTTATATATTAAAAAATATTAAATATTAAAATAAGACAAAAGATTTGTATACTATATTTCTATTCTTTATATATATATATATATATATATATATATATATATATGTCGGAGATAAAAAGACATCGGGGCCTTTCTTTTGGAATGTTTGGGAAGGTCCCCAATACTTTAGTCCAGACTTTTTATTATTTCTAACTATTCTCTCAATTACTGTTTCTCTATTTTATTATTTAAATACAGCTATAATAAAAAATCTGGACTAAAGTATTGGGGACCTTCCCAAACATTCCAAAAGAAAGACCCTGATGTCCTTTCATTTCCGACATGTACATATATCTAACATGAAATGATAAGACAACACAAATGAAAGGAAGGAGCATGAAGGAGTAGTAATAAGTGTACCTGTTGGGCCATTGCCCCGATCAGAGGCATGTTGGCCTGGTGGAATGGCACTAAGCCGTCTTCCGCTTGCCTCGTTGGCTGAAACAGCCATGTTACGAACTTTTTGTTAATGTATTAATGGATGATATGATTGCAGCATGCAAGGAATAAAAATAATTGAATATATATGATATTTTAGCTTATTCAGATGATTATTGAAATTTTACGTATCCATATTATTGTTGTATGCAAAGCGAGACAAAGAAGTTTAAATTTTGTTTTTTACAGATAAGCTTTATACTGCCAACATTTTTTTGGTCAAATAATTTTTCTAGGTACGTGTGATTAAATGATGAATAGGTTGTACGTTCAATATGAAGATTGTATGAAAACATACACATAAACGCTTTGACATTTTAGAAAATACTTAGTTGTATGAATACCTTATTAAATAAACAAGATATAACCTTTACCTTCTTTATTTGTCGACCAGACTCTCGTCTAGTGGGTATTTTGGCATTTTTAGGATCCAGTTTATATAGAGGTTCAAAAGAATTCGCAGTAGGAGTCGTGGTATCAGCCTTTCTCTTCACTCCTTTTTTAAGTTTCGCTGGTTGAGATGGAGGCATTACCGTAGGTGCAGTGGGAACTTGTGGAGGAGGAGGCACAGCAGAAGCTGCTTGTGGATCCATTGCTGGTTGTGCATGGTAACCACTAGTTGGAGGGACCACTTGTTGAGGCAGAGAGTTATGTGTAGCCATGGGAGTAACTCCCATGGTTGATGGAGGAGCAATAGTAGTTGTATTAGTGCTCCCAGGTACAGATGCAGGTGCTTGGGTGCCAAGAGGAGGCATAGGAATTACACCTGTTGTCCCAGCTGATGTAGCTGAAGGCGTTAGGCTATTTGGTACACTGGAAGTAACTGCAGCTGCACCAGAGGAAGGTCGACCTCGACCTGTGCCTCCTGCAGCCCCTGCCACACCACCTACTGGTGCTCCAACTCTGCCAGCTTTTTTGCCCTTGGGTCCTTTTGGAACCGGGGGTTCAAGTTCCACCTCCTCTTTTGGCATTTGTGCAACCTAATTTTGTTGATATTTATTTTAAATTATCATATATGTACAATTTATATGTGTATATATATATTTAAGTATATGTAAGTATGAATATATATAAGTGTAACTACCTTTGTGAGAAATAATTTTTCGAGAGCTTGTGCCATAACCACAACATCTTCTCCAGGTTTGTTGTAAACATAACAATTCGTGAACATTGTATTGAAGTCTTGAATGCATTCTTTACCGCTCCAATAATACGTATTCTCTAATCGTTTTTTGATTGTGCCCAAATCCATTGGCTGCTTTATAATTTTGTGGTAATCCTATTAAATTTACAAATATTTAACTGATTTGCAAGTACTTAATCAAATTCTATTGGATATTTATAATGTTAAATTAATGTTTAAGGTGTCTTCATATTTATATAACGTTCTTAAAACTTTAGGTAATGAAATAAACACTAGAAAATAAATATAAAATCCACATACTGGCAGATTGAGCTTCTTCGCATCTACAGGTTGCTGGAAAGGCCATGCAAATTGATGCTTCCATACTGGCTTGAGTACACCTTTCTGAAGAAATTGCAATTGATTGGTAACACGCCCTGGGCGATTAGGTGGAGGCACAACAGGTGGTTGGACTACACCATTCACAGGTTCCACGGGTGGTTCATCACGTGGTGGTGGTTCCTTTGCAGGAGTTGCTGGTGTAGTCGTTGTCTTACCAGGTGCACTCGTCTGCATGATACGGTTTATAATGCATATGTAATATATATGTTGATGTTACTTTATTTCATTAGTTAGCTCTATAACTACTGTTGTTATGTAATATTAAATTCATGATAAAAATAAAATTCTCCTGCAAAGCACAAATTAGACCACTACTTCTTTTTCACATAAAATCAACATTTACTAATTAAAATTGCAAATAATATTGCTATATACATCATGCTCTGGTATTCTATTACTTTTATTTTTATAAAACCTTTATCTTAATAGATAAGAATAGAGGTTATTGTTTTTAATAAGATAGTCCTTCGAAGTTCTAGTAGAAACTGCTTAACACACAACAAAGTTAAATAATTTGATCGATCTATTTAGTAGGAATTTCATTATGGTATATAAATTTAGGAATAGTAATAAGATTCGTGCATCATAAAAGTAGATAAACCCATTCATGCAACGAGCGAATTAGGCTGCTAAATATTTAAATTCCATAACCACAGGCAAGCAATTTAGAATTTCTTTTAATAGAAGTCTAATTGAATATGTAATAAAAATATATGTATGTTACAAAAATATTTCCAACTGAAACATAATGGCAACTCTAAATCATTTCATACAATCATGCAATTAAAATATAATAAGGGGGAAAAAATAGATAAAGCAAAAATAAAAGGAAGTTGAATTAAATGAAATGAAACAAACATAAATTTTTTTATATCAAAATACTCCACATATAGAGAGTATATACAAATTTGTCCAAATTATATTTTGTACGAAATGACAAAGCTTTAAAAATGTATATTATAAACATTTAATATCAAATAAACTAATGTATCAGCAAAAGGTATCTTGCTTCATAAGTAATGCACAAGAAACACATAATTATTGATATATGTATAACCTTATATTCTTTTTCTATATTTTAGTCTATATAGTATTAGTTACTTGTACACAATTTTATAAAAATATAGAAGCAAGATCAAAAATTGCTCTTGGTACAAATTTGGAGCTGCCATTTTATATTTTAACCATACATATCCTAGTTGAAACAATAGTCAACAAGGAATCTCACCTTCGGTATATTACACAGCCTTTCTCGCTCCTCCACATCTAACTGTAATTCATACATACCATTCAATCAAACAGCACTTAATTTCATTACATAAAGAAAAATATTATGCTCGACATAATACCAGGAGTAAGGACATACGCAATAGTACAATTTTTATTCTGAATAATGTACATAGTTTAGAAATAGATAGCAGATATAAATTACAGCAATAGGAGGGAGGTTAGTTAATAGTTACAAATCTAAATATCTAATTTAAAAAGCATATTAAATTTCGATATAAATTGTGTCCCCATTTAGAAATTCTAAACTAAAAATTAAAGAAATTTTATATATATACTACTCGCCAGACTATATAAGGCATTTAAACAAAGAAATAAGGAAAGTAATGTAATTTACATTTAATATAATAGAATATAATGAAAGAAAACTTGTTCTGCTTCTATAAGAAACAAAATCTTTAAAATAAAAAACAAATTGACGAATCTCTATATGTTGTTTAGCACATTTTGTCAACTACATTAGGGACACACAAAGGAAATATATGTAACTGCTTTTAATAATACAGCTTTTATATATAGCATTAGTAGATTAATAAGCAAGCTGCATTTTAAATTAATATTTCACGAATATTAATCTATAGCTTACTGAATTATTTTGCGAGATAGTATCCACCTGCTGCATCTTGGCTGCGTTTCTGCAACAAAAAAATACAATTGCTTGAATAAATTACAAAAACAAACATTAAAGGAAAGGATTAAAACATTCAGTATCAAATTTTACATCGCATTGTGGGCTTATAATAACTTGATCTTTAAAATTCACTTGTATATATAACCTATTTTACTTTATCGTTGTAACATAAAGTCACAAAATACCATATTTTTCAATGCTTCTCATAGATCAGTAACCACGTTTATTGCCATCTCTCGAAATTGTAGGATTCATTACACGAGAGATGTTAAACTCCAACTGATACAATCAAACTTCACATTTCATGAAATAACTAGGTGTATTTTATAATATAAGGCTCATCTAGTCCACGGTAATGAGCTTCACCTACCTTTCCGACATATATGGTACATAAATGCTATGCAGCAGGTAACTGCCTTACGTTGATGCTTGACGCTATGAGGCTTCATCAACAATCGAGATGGCAAGGATATATTCTGAATTGAGCATGGTAGCTCACTAATTGCTTGCCAAGATGATTGCGCTGCAACCAGGGAGATTGGTGCCGTGGAGGCATAACACTACTCAAGCCTACCAAACGGTAGTACTTTGAATGTCAGCCCTGTACACTGATGTGAGACTCCGTACCTCCAGCCAAGACTCGCGACATTAGCAACATCTGGATAACATAACAACAGGACCCCATATTGTAACAACCCCAAATTGTTTTATCGCTTTAGAGCAAGTTAAACATTGATATATTTTCAAGTTACATGTGTATATGTATGTATATATACACATCGCTATAAATTATTTAACATATCATGCAAAACCGAATGTATAAGATACATGCTCGACATATATTTTTTCCATTTTACTAAACATAAACTAGCAATAGTTATCAGCTATCGTACCAAAATACGTTCAAATAGCTCTGTTAAACCTTTCCTGTCAATGAAGTTGTTTATGAAACTTTTATAACTGAAAACTACAATTTATGAAACAGTAAGACAGAATGCATGTATCAAATTAAATAACGCTTATTAACATCCAGATACTTATGAAAGGTGTTCTTTGTGTGTATGTAAAAAAGAATTGTATCTCTTTGCAATAATCATAAAAAACATAAATACAGCTAGACTGTAATCTTTCCGGCCTTTCTTTACAACGCTATATTATCATTCTTTTATTATTATTCTTATTGTTATTATTCTGATGTAAATAACATACGATGCAATTAATCTTGATTTTAAAATATAATTAAATTGTACTGTAAATTTGTTCTTATATATCTCATTATAAATACATACATAGATAGACAATTGCAACTTTCCAATATTATACTTCTTTATATAAGGAATCTAAAGCGTGAAGTTAAAGACAAAAGAACAATTTGGTACAACAAAGTTATGAAAAATTCAAAATCAGGAAGATGTATGTAAAAAATATATATGCAAATGCTAAAAGTATAAGATAAAGAATGAATTGATCAGAAACAGCGTGTCCAAAGCATAATACTTTTGACACACAGTGATATCTGCAAATGTATACAAGAATCAACGTGCATACCCTATTGTTCGAAACCAGTATAAGTCAAAATGGAAAGTTTGATAAAAGTAGCACAAATAACTGGTACACTGGTATAGAAAGTGAGCTGACTATTAAAATAGAAAATTGATAATACATAGGAATAAACGATGTTGTGAACGACCATAAGATCTCTCTGATGGGAAGCAAGAGCTTCTGCAATGGTGAAGAGGAGCATTGCCAGAACAATCTATGCCGCGAAGACGTTCTACTATTGGTATTCGTATCAAGGGCAGAGATAAGTGAAGAATTCGTGGGTCGAACAGGTGCTTGGTGGTTAGAAGTTGTTATAGTAAGAAAGGAGAAAGGTGAGATCCTCGATACGAGCGATACGAGCGAGACGAGCAAGAGACGATGGTAGAGAAATAAACGCGGTAGATGCGGGAGTAGAAAGAGGAGGAGGACAAGTAGGAGAGGATGACGAGGGGAAGGGTAGCAGACCCGCGCCCAGCCGATGCACCCAGCCGACGCACAACAAACACGAGCAAGCCGCCGTGTGAGAATCTAGCCGAGCGCTCGACTGGCACAGAAATCATAATGTTTCTCACAATGGAGAATTGTGGCGCGCGCGGAATAACCGGACCGCCTTTTCGCTCACTCACACTCGATTTGCCGTAGGTTTCAACATGGCGGTATGGCCGCTCGGGAAAGAAAGCTCTCAAGGGCCCGCCGCTACAGCCGCCACTTACGCACCACCACGACACACACCAAACGCTATACTTATGATCAACGGACCCAGAAAATTGAAAATCATTTGTAATCACTTACCTGATCAATGGAAGTCCACTTTTCACAAGAATTTTATCCAAAAGCACTAGCACTACGTCTTGGACACTGGGTCGCACTACGCTTTCTCCCTGCTCACTAGTTTGGTTGGTCGGTGTTATGGCCGTCGCCGAGTGTGCCCCACCGTATTACTCACTCACTCTCACTCGTGCGAGCGCGAGCGCTCGGTTCGCATACGCGACGAACGCGGACGCGGCCCGACCAACTAGTTCCACACACTTAGGAATAAGGACGTTAATCTCTCGCACTAATATCGTATCAGTGCCCCGTACCGAGCTCCACCGACGTTTTCCTCAAGTTTCGTACCATCGGATGGCTTTCCGTGCCCATGACGATCTGAGATCTAGAAACGAATGATTGCAGCAGCAACAATGGCTACAGTCTTCCGCGACGTACTGAGTGGTTCTGTTCCAATATTCCTCGAACACGACCTGTCTATCCATTCCTCCCGCTGCGCCATCATTCGAAATTTTACCAAACTAACTCGAACAAAAGCGCGCCAGATTCAACAAATCATTACCTAACTAGATTCTATTTAACAAATCTTTAGTTTCTACAACTAGGTATATCAGTGACTAATTCAATTGTAATTACATATTTCAGTTTGATAATTTACCATTATCGGAAATCGCTTGTTTTACTGAAAATGGAGATCTATTTAAAAATAGCCTAGTATTCAAAATTCATTCGAAAACATATTTATCTTGTATTCTCCTGTGTTATTTTAGAACATTTAATAGGAGGAGGAGAGACTAGGATTTACAAGGTATACAATAATTAAACGATTTTATTTTTAAATTAAGATTGAGCTTTATTAATCAATCCAAAAATTAATGGTTAATTTCCATCGTTCCATGTCCACCCATATACAATTGCACTTTTACATGGTTGAAGTGATAATTTCATAAATATAAATGTTAACAGATAATGATAACGGAAAAGAAAATAAATTTTAATACTACCGTAATCGGTTAATTTTCTTATTTGAAACATAACGTTAAAATGTCTTAACCACCGCGCAAGTCGTGGTTCAATTCCACGATTCTACAATTACTGCAATGCATTTTGGGATACGCGCAAAATCTATAACTATATTTCACTTTTATAACACTATCTTTTAAATAATTAAAATAATATCGGAAACAATATAATAATTAAAAATTTAGTTAGAACATATTAAATTTTACGAACGATTCAAATGATATCATGTCATGACGTGTACGTCTACATCACCATACAAAGTTCCGTTACACATCTAAGATAGTGAATCACGAACAATCGATCTTTTCTTTGTCATACTATTTCAAACGAGTCACAACTTGAGCTTTTGAAAAACTAAATTTTTCATGAATAGTTAATAACACACTTGGACAAATAATCTACTAAACATCTATAATCCTATCAATGTCATAAAGTAAATAACGCATCGATAGTCTACAAATTCATGACATTGACTACGGTAGTCAATTGGACAATTATACAGTATATCACATATCACTAATTGTATGGTTAAAGAAACACTAAATAGAAAAAGGTTTTGCAACAATTTGAATTGATATCCATAACAAAATGCTATTATGTACATTGACATAACCAGCGGTGGCACTAAATTACAAAATGGCGTCTCTTAGATGAATACTGTCACTTTTCAGTAATTTACATGATTAAAATGTGTCACTTCGAATAGAGGCATTAAATCGCAGCAACGACAGATCTCAACATTAAGAAAACAACATACTGTGATTTTAAAAAAAGAAATTACGAGAAGATAAAGGAGTGTTCCAAATACTTAAGATTAACGACCATTTTGGCTTTGATGACGTAATGAAATACGAAAGTCAAGAAAGAAACTAGATATTTAGGAGCCAGTGTTAGTGCGCCCGCAGCACACGTTAGCATCCTTCCGGTCGCCATTAACTTCATCACATTCTGACCAGCGATTGGTGTATTTTTGTTAGAGTCTTCGGGATGAACCAATAGCTTGAAAACCAATATTGATGAGTCATGTTGTTTAGGATTTTCCATTGGGTATTACGTAACGCTATACGATGTTTACTTCTCTATAGCTCTCTATACTTAGTAAATAAACATTTCAATAGAAACATGATATAATACTTGGAATAAATAATACAACACACTTTTATACGAAAGTACAATATTTTTATTTTATTTCCACACGTCATTTTATTTTCTTCCTGTATTCTTATTCACAATTACATAAAAGTTGTTTATAAATAATAGAAAAATAAATGAATCTCGAGAATTAAATCGTATATGTAAATGACGCACGTATACTGTCAATTTGTTATTACACTATTCCCCAAACTTCTTCAAACGCGGAGCATAATTTGCTACATGTTAAAGCACCAGATAGTGGATAGTTGCTTATAGATATAGTATCTTCTACATAATCTGGCTTTACCTGTAATTTCAGTTATTAATAAATAAAATGGTCAAACTAAATAAAACATAACATATAACGATGTATTGTATTTGACACTCGGTAAAGTTTACCTGTCCATGTGCCATTGCTCCTACTGTAACGGCTATTGGTTCATCAGGGAGAACTAATTCTCGTGGATTTTTTACTTTATTTGCACTAAATGACATTGCAATTTTGCGACAGCCAACTGGCAGATGATCGGTAACTGGATTTTTAATTACTTTTAATAATTTCATCGGACCATCAGAGGCACGAATACTGAATTTATGTAACAATTGCACTGCAAAATACAAGAGAAATTAATATAAAGCACAGTCTTGTACAAAGATCGCAGGAAAAACACCTGATAAGTAATCATTTTTAAAAGCGTAGCCAAAATACATCGTTAATAAGAGCATTTTAATACGACACAATTAAAAATGAGAAGCCTTTTGAAAACAATCATAGCTATATAAAGGAGCGATATTTTTAAAACTATGGATTAGCCTTAAAATCATATAAGGAGACAATCGTAGTAACATGGGATTGCTCGTCGACATACTGAATTTTATAACTGCTCACCTGTAAAACACAAAACACGATTTATCGTGTTTTTCCTTATGCTCTTTGTATTTATTCGATATTCATGGAAATTCATCGTTTATATTTACCCATAAGACCAGCAAAACGTTTAAACGTTCTTGGTATCCTGGTTTGTGGATTTACTTCTATCAAAACATTCTTTTCCGTATGGAGATAAACTTGCAAAAGTCCAGCTCTATTTAACGGGCTGTCCATTAACATTAATAAACATTGATGAGTAATATCTGGTCGGCACATGCCAGGATCACGATTATTCTTCTTTAATATATTAACGTGATCGTCGCAATTCAATAACTCAAAACTATTTCCAACCTAAATAAAGTTGATCGTTATAAAGATGCGCAACAAAATTATTACATCATTTACAATGAAACCAATTTCTTAATGACTTTTATACGTATCTGTCCCGAATACAATTACCTTGATAATGAATTGAAAATTCTGTTACTAATCGATAAATAAATTCATTGGTGTAAGTTGAGGAAGACAAAGTGTAATAAAACGGGTTTAGAATATATTTTAAAAGTTACGAATAAAACATAACCTCACCTTAACCGATTCTAATTGAGCGTTTTCTAAGATAATAATCAAACGTTTCTCTTGGTTTTTGATGTGAGCAATATGAAGATGCTTAGGAGCTGGATCGTATTCAGAGTCGCTGTTTCCATCCCGAGTTTTACGTTTTTTACCCATCTTTCTTAAATTTAGCGCAAGTACGAATTATTGTATGTTGAAAATCAGTGGACAATAGTGATAAAAGCATAACGCTTAAACTTGGAGGTTTCAGCAAAGGCTGAGAGATGGCGAAAGTTGGAAAATCCGTGAATCTTTAGAGCACTTCTTTCGATACAGTAAGGTATGGAATAAATCTATCGTCAAGTGATAGTATTGGATTATATACTATTAGTCGGTGTACCAGATACAAGATGTCAGTATTATGCAGTTACTAATTTAAAATACGTGCAGGGTATGTTAAAGGAATGCAATAGTGTTGTTTAACAATATAATAAACAATACAACGATACAATAATGTTGTTTATATTGAACTTAGAGTACCGTTACATAAATTATCGTTAATGTTAAAACAAAATGAACAAATATAGAGAAGAAGAAGGAAATATTGGTACGTAGAGAATAAAATTCAGCGAGTATATATCGAAATAGGATAATCGTAGGGATAAAAGTTGTATGGTATAAAATTAAACAAACATACTATTATACATAAGAAGGTTTATTTTCTGAAAGTAAATGCTTTTCGACGACTTTTAATGTCAACCAGTTGCTGTGCCTGTTTCTTGAGAGTGTTTCTAGTTGGTATATCCTCTTCGTCTTCAGAAAGCAACGTCGCCGGTGTCACTGCGGATGGAAATCGTGGGAAAAGTGGCCCTCCATCTATGCGTGCTGCTTTTCCCTCCACCGAGTTAGTCGTAATCGATACCGTTTCCAACTAAATAACGAATAGATTAATATATATCTGGACGTTTCGAGAATTATAAATTACCGTTCGATTATACAAGAAACATGAGACGAAATTCCTTAGAACGAAATATTATTCATTATCGATAGTAATAGTTTAGATTATGAAAGAACTTGGACTATCGACTATCGACTATCGACTATCGACTATCGACTATCGTAGTCTTACGATCCATAGTTTCTAAATAGTAAATTAGACATTCATTTTGTTCTGCTTTATTTCTAATTACACTTTTGGTAACTATCCGTGCAATATTTGCTCAACTTCATCTTGTGCGACATGTATTAGTTAATGAGTTAAAAAGTATAGTTTACCTTGTCGATCGATATTTCCTGCAATACATGCAAATACTTGTCTTGTCCACCGAAAGTTTCAATGGTATTAGTTAGCTTCTGATTTATTAGATCTAGGAGCTGCAGAGGCTGTTGAATTTCGTTGGATTCTTTAGGCAACGTATCGAATATATCCTGAAAGATGGGAGACAATATCGCTATTATTATTATATTATTATATTATATTAGTACTCGATTAGTACTAGTACTAGTAGAATAGTATCGGTTTTTCTACGATAAAGCATTTTATCCTGTGAAATATCGTTGAAAGAAAAAATGGTGGTGACATTGGGTGGTGTTGGTTTCTAAGGGAACACGTTTCTTCTTTGTCCTGGATATTTGTACTACAGCTAGTAAGAGAACCGAAAGAAGATTGTAGGACGAGTTAACGACTAAGGGCAGCACGTACTAGCGAGATCGATTGAATCAATAATTGATTTTCTCGTGGTTCGACGTGCTACCGAAGTGTTTACTTTCGATCAGGTTCGAAGGTGTTAATGCGGCGGGACAGCAGCTTCTTAAGGTGAGAATTGCAGACAGGGATTGTCGAAGGAAGTTGATTGGTCAACGACTCGCATGTCGGCGGTGTTAAATCTTCAGAGACAATATAATGGCCATGAAAACTCGAAGCGGCTCCATTCCGGTAACCACCATTCAAGCTGCTTTCACTAATTTAATTAGGAATTTACATGGTATTTCCATCGACCATTTTAACACCACATAGCCGCATACATTTCAGATTTCCTTTTTGTCGGCCTGTTAATTCATCGATATATTATTTCTTTGTTTCACGAACGAATATACGTTAATTGAAAATCTTTCAAGTATAGGATAATTATTATTATTGACGGGTTGTTGGTAGTGCTATAAGAATTTTCTCACGTTAATTTATACAATTTATACGATTCGCAATTTATACAATTAGGGAATAACTTGGAACATCCCTGTTCCGAAATGAACATCTTCAGAAATTCAATTCTATATTAATAAAGCTTCTCTTACCGAAACATTAGATAATGAAATATTACGAGAAGATGCTGTAATTACTCACTAGAAATTTGTTGCACACGTTGCACAATGTCATGGTAATTCCTCGTAATAGATCTTCCACCTTCTGTCTTCTCGCGTCTGCTTTCAATCGGCGCGATCGCTGTTGGTCGATGCGACGGTTCAGTTTCTCCGTTTCTTCCGCATTTCTGACATACACGGTGTCCGTACAATACAATATCCTCGACGAATATATAGAAACAGGTGAAAACTCACTGTTCCGCGTCCTTCATTTCAGAGAACTTTCTCATTTCCATTTCGTCGATAAGCTGCAGTCTCTGCTTTTCTAAAGCCATTTTCTCTTGCTCCGTGGCCAGCCGCATTTTCTGCAGATTATCCTTAGTCGCTCGCTGACCCAGAAACCGGTTCAGAACGTCTTCGGATCTGGACACTCCGGTGGCACTGCGAAGCTTGGCGAACGTCTCTTCGAGTCGTGTCACCTCGTCCTTGGTAATGTCCTCCGCTTGCTGTACATGGCTTTCTCCACGTGTGTCAAAATCATCTCGCGGACGCGAATGGAATATCATCTTTTCCAAACGCTCGAGTTCCGTTTTTCGCTCTAACACGCGTTGCCTGTTGTCGTAATACATTTTCCTTTAATTTTAGTTTTAGTAGTATCTAGCGAAGCAAAGCTTACATCTTTCGCACAACTGTGTCAATCTACCGCCGATTAAATCTAAGAATTGTGCCCGAATAAGATACTTTAAGAGTTCGTTCGTCTCATTTTCAGATCGGTATTTTACTGCACGAATAAGCGGCCTTCGCACTCTACTCTATAATATTTTTCATCATTATACAGCAGATTTTACACGGATTTACCTCAACTTTCATCGATCATACCTGTATTCTTCAAGGACAGCATGACGCTCTTTGCTACAATTTGTAACCTCGATTTCTTCTTTTATCAATGTTTCCTGCATATTATCCTTTAACGTGATAGCTTCTTCTTTCGCTTTCTGTGCATAGACAATGTGATAGATGAATAATTAAATCCGGCTTATGTCTTACAAAATAGGAAGCAATTATCTCGATACAATTAAAGCGATGCCTTGCCTCCAGACGTTTCATTTCGTTCTCTTGCTCCTTTATTTCATCTTGCAGACTTTCCAAAGACGACGCATAAAGCACAGATTTCTGTTTTAGATCGGAGCACATCGTCCGATATTTCATTCGTGTTATGTTCGCTTTGATTTGCATCATCCTGATATGCTCCAAACGTACTTCCAGTTTAACAATTTTCTGTCACGATATAAACGTAACTCTAACGGATGCTCTAACGATGTTTATCTGTATTGTTCTAACTCACGTTTCGCAACGGATTCTCTATCTTCTCCTTAAATATCTTCTGCATCTTATTGCTCGTTAATTTACTATATTCATCCAGCAACGAGTGCAGTCTCTGCTGTCGCTAAGGAATATTTACGCTTCTATGGATATAAAATACATTCGCGCCAGTCTAATCTTTAGGAGATTGATATCGCGTTGCTCACCTTCTTACGTTCGTACTTAATTAGATCGTGCTTCTTTCTTAAGCGTATATTGTCCTCTTGCATTTTAGTAATTGTCTCATCTAAATTGCGTTTTTTCTCACAAGCCAAAGATTTGCGACTTACGTGAACTTTGCCCTCTGATTTCCCCTCTGATTTCCCCTCGTTCTGAAATAACGTTAAACACACACACACACAAATGTATTACGTTTTCACGCCGAATGATTTACTTAGTCAATGTTTCTTTAATCGTCGCATTCCATACTTACGTTCCGTATGTTTGCATATTCTACGTAGAGTTCTTTGACGCTTTGCTTGAGAGTTGCGATTTTCTCCGCGTACTCGTGCTTCTTAGCTTCGTATTCTTCGAAAGTCGCTTTTCTTTGTCCCTCTGCCAACACGAGACGCATACTTGGTTATTAACACTTACTAACGATTTTTTATATCGGCTATACGTACCTATATCTATATCTATAGCTAATATCGTGTCGCGTCAATATGACAAATCGACTTCGTACGACCAGATATTAGATATTTCTCATGAATATCTAGCCATAATATGTTTATCCAAGGTAAAATTTTATAAATCAAAGAACAACAGACCAAACTTGTTTAAGCAAGGTATCAAGTTAGTTGCCGTCCTTTTAAATGATGGCTAAGAGCTTAGGATCGTAGGATAATCCCGGTAATGTTTTTGTAATGACACGACCTGTTCACCTTAGCTACAGTATCATTGAACGCTTTACTTCATCCGTTTATACTGTCACTTCTGGTGACCTCACCACATATCAAAATTCATCCCTCGCTCAATACGGCCATCGGCTGTTCAAATATAATTAACCGGACTCTCGATTTAAAATTTAGCATGTTTACTTTACCGTTAAAGCCTTTAACGAGGCCTTTAACGAGACCCTTAACAAGGCCCTTAACAAGTTGCCACAAAATATCTTTCAAGTCGAGAAACTCCTTAGGGTTATTGTTCATTCGGATAAAACACGGGAAAACCGAGTTTTTTCCATTGACGGCCTCTTCCACCGGCGAGCGACCGAGGGGCGGTCAGCACCCATTAATAGTTCCGTATAACTATCGCCGTCACAGAACATAACTTTGCCTGCTATTATCCCTTCGAACAGAATACATCTCAACTTGCTCTTTACTTTTGGCTGAAAACACTTTTACACGCACCACTCGCATTCTTCAAAGTTGTTGGAAATAAAGAGTATATTTAATCTGTTATAATCTCAGTGTTATAATCCTTCAAATACCTCTATTATCTTAACCGAAATAGGGAATCGTCTGATTCATGGTGTCGATTGTGATATATCGTAATGAGAATTTACGACTCTCGTTAGCGCCTTACACTGTGAACATATACTATAACCATACTATAACCATATTCTATATCAACTATTACTACGATATCAACAGCTTCTCGGAAGAATCAAGGATGATCAAAAAGTTAAATTTTGATTGTCAAGTTTAACTTTAATATATGAGAACAAGATACGACGGTAAAATAAAAAATGTTTCAACGAAAAAGTCATTGGATAGATGTCGTAAGATCGGAAATAATATTTTATACAAATGCTCGAGTTGGCGAGTTCGCGAACCGAAGCGATATTTGCCAGTTTACGTTTAATAGAAACGCCCGCTGGAATATTCACTTTGTAATTAGCATTTTGATAGCTAGTATATATCGATATGCCAGTAGAAATGTTCTTTTTTCTTCTTGAAGAAGCCACTTATGTGACACGAACGTCTTTTTTTTTTTTTTTTTTTTTGAACTTGTAGTCTTTCCGGTTAAACGTGTTCTTATGTATCTCTGTATGCAATCGGCAACTTGCTTGGGAAATAAACGCCAGCGAATTGTTTTCTTTTCTCAAACGACGTTATACGAACGACGTCGTAGCAAATATATGAATATTAGACCAGATTAAGCAAACAGATTGTAACGTTACTATTTTCCACGATACCGTTTATTTACGTAAATTTACCTGATAGTTGGATCTTTTTCTTGATCTCGGTGATTTTTTTATTCAAATCGTTTAGTTTGTCTTCTATAGTGGGCGCTAACGGGTCAGACATGATTTCACACAGTAACTTGCCAAGAAATCCAGTTTATCGACTGGATACTTGGCGTTGTCCTGGTAACGACATTACGTACAACTGTTTGCTCTAGGTATCACGCGTAAACCGTAAAGCGCAGAGCGTAAAGCGTAAAGCGCAGAGCGCAGAGCGCAGGGAGTAAGGCGCAGAGCGCAGGGAGTAAGGCGCAGAGCACAGAGCGCAGAGCGCAAAGCGCAGGGAGTAAGGCGCAGAGCGTAAAGCGCGGAGCGTAATGCGCGGAGCGTAAAGCGCAGAGCGTCGTAAAGCGCAGAGCGTCGTAAAGCGCGGAGCGTAAAGCGCAGAGCGTCGTAAAGCGCGGAGCGTAAAGCGCAGAGCGTCGTAAAGCGCGGAGCGTAAAGCGCAGAGCGTCGTAAAGCGCGGAGCGTAGAGCGTAGAGCGTAGAGCGTAGAGCGTAGAGCGTAGAGCGTAGAGCGTAGAGCGTAGAGCGTAGAACGTAGAGCGTAAAGCGTAAAGCGTAAAGCGTGAAGCGTAAAGCGTAAACGTGTAATTTATAAACAGTTACCTAATATATCAATTTTTAATCTTTTAATGAATATGTTTTCGTTAATATCGTTACAAAAAACATGCTCAATTAGGGATATTACTAACTTATCGTCAGTGTTTTATCGATCTTTAATCTCTGTACAATAAATTCTACTATTTTATCTTTACATATATACTAGCGTTTAAAAGTTTTGAAATCGCTTATTTGATGAGAATACATCATGCAAATAGCATGAATGAAGGTATAATGGTTCTAGTCTTATTGTCAGTCTTTGTATTTATTTAAAATGTCTTAAGAATTTAACTCTTAACGAAATACTTATCTAAATTTAAAACCGCGAAAAAGAAATCAAAATCCAACGAGTAGATAAAGCATTATGGTTGTTATTGTATATCAAAGAAGAATGCGACGAAACGCTACTGTTCACAAGAATAAAGGACAAGAAATAATAAATTACATTATTTTTTATTTTGAATCATTTTAGCAACTGAGGTTCAATCATTATTTTAATTTAACAAGGAAACATAAAATATGCATAAACCAAGGGTCTTTTAATCAAAGCATCAATTGTTAATATAATATGCGGTCGTAATAATATGCGAGCAAACGAAAATGCTGTTACCCTGTTGCTCTTCATCTTACGCGACGATACATCGTTCGAGGATGTTGGTGGTTCGATGATGGTGTTAATCGTCCCATTAATAAAAACTAACGACCGTCGTATTTACAGTTTCGTGCGTGTATCTTGCGTGCCTTCGGGAACACAAAGGGGAAAGCAATTCGTAAGTCTTGGTCCGTTGAATGAACTTAAGGGGAGGGCACCGAATTATAATTATAATTCCGCATTTGTATTCGTTAGGGTAGCAGCCGCGTTTCGCGCGACGACTGCTACGCTGCCGATGAATTTCGCGTTACACGCAATCAACCGCTGGAAGGTTAATTAATGATCAGACATGCTTGGCTAGTACTTGACGGGGCTTCATACACATCGGCGCGGCGCGGCGCGGCGCGGCGTCTTGGTACTTTATAACTGACCACGTTCGTTGCGTTCCGTTTGCCGCCTGAATTCTAGAGAAGCATCACGCGCCACGGTGTTAGATTTCAATCCGGTCGAGAATCAGGAATTCGATTCACATTTGCGACTCGAATTCGTGAAACTGACAATGAGTAAAACACGTCCAATGGTAACTTGAAAAAAAAAAAAAAAAAAAAAGAAAAGAAGAAAGACACAAAATAACAAGAAAGCAGCTTAATGGTTACCTCGTTATTACACGTGCGGATGCTTTAATTAACAACCTTGATAGCGAAACAATTAAATCGCCGTCGTTAGACTGTTCGTTCACACGCAGAGTAGTGCAGCGAAAAGATGGAATTAATTACAAGTTCTATACCATACTTATCATCTACCGTAACAAAGACAATTGTTTAAGGATACCTATATTATATTAACGACAAAAGATACGACTCACTAGCTCGAGATATATATGAGATGGAAACGATTGATCGAAATCTTGCTTAAGTAGGTAATACTTTTACGTTTGTAAAGATGTATAATCATATTATTTCAAAGCATCTGTAACAATAATGTATGAAATAAAACCATCATTATATATCAAATGAAATTTAATTTTCAATGTTGTCCGTATATCGATCATGATATCGAGTGACATTGTGATATTAATAAAAATTATTTCGCATCCTATTTTTGACAGTAGCATAAAAAAATTGAATAAGTTATCGTGTAGCTAAAGTGTAATAAATGCGCGCTACGGCCTCATTCCGTTCGAGCTGCATCTTTATTGGATCATGTAGTCAGCCATCCTATAGTGGCGGAGTGATACAGATGTAGAAGGCAGGTGCGCGCGCATCGCGGAACTACTTTCAGCGCGTTAAGCGAACAATAGGGATCCCAGAAGTGTTTCGGACGCGGTCGTGTTCGTATATGGTTGCACGCATGCTTTTTTCTCGTATTGCCTCGCGTGAACGTGTACACATTTTTGTTGGACGTATCGGAGGTGACATAGATTTCGGACGATGTGCGTGGTCAAGTGACGGTACGCGGATTTTATACTGAAGTGCACCGAAGTGTTGGTTCTTTCTAGTGTGTGCGCCCGGGTCCCGATGAGTGTGTGTCTACTCGATGTGTGTGGATAAAATTCACGGCATCATGTTGCCACAACGAAAATTGGATTACGCATCGATGGCGTGTTTTCTTCTGCCTCTGCTCATCCTTGTTTTCTTTCCTGCGGTGTCCGGTAAGTGTAATATCACATTTTATTCGAGGATATTACGCGCACTTCGGTCTGGAGTCGGTTTGAAGTCATTGTTCCCCACATGTCGCTGCTAGGCAACAGGTCACGAAACAACGCTGAGCGCCGGCGCGTTAGACGCTTGCTCTTAACTGACATTCGACATATTTTTCAAACGTTTCCTCCGTGAAACGTATTATAAAACGTTTGATCAACGAGGTCAAACCGTTGAAAGATTAACGAACGATTTCGTTCGTATAATTAGTATTCCGAAGCGATGTCGGACATTGCCGTGGTTGCTTTCAATTACTACCTGTCTCAAAAATATTGACCGTGTCAGTGGTTGTAGTACTCTCCCTTCTCTCTTACTGCTCAACGCCTCTTTATTTCTCCAAACGAATATTTGTCAATAACTTGTTCCTTTTCATTTTGTTTTTTGTCTTTTATATGCGCATGCAGGATACTAGCGTTAAAAAAAAAACACACTAATACCATTATTTTTACCTATGAGATTAAAATTCTCATTCTATGTACACGTGAAAATTGAATTATTTTTTTATTTATTGCCATCTAAGAAGAAACTTATTTCGATACTTTATATATTCCTCACGTACGTATACATGTATGTAAGCCTGCTCGAATACACGTGGTTAGTGGTTATGTTACTGTCACAGTGGTGCTCAATTTCCATATCATCGATAAGAAGAGTGTACTTTAAAGTTGCTAGTCCCTGAGGGACAGGTGCCCAACCCCGCTTTCCAGGAAACGAGTCTTCCTTCCCTTGTGTGCGCGTAAACATCCGATATATCGCGTTCCCGTTTCTTTTCATTCTTCTTTCGCAAACGACAGTTTTCATTTTTCCTTATATACGACAATTTTTGGCCTAAAAACTTCTGCTTCTTATCGTCTTATTTTTATACCGCTAATTAATCGAAAAAGTTGATATTTTTATAAACCCAAGTACCAAATCAATGGAACGTAAGCAGAAATCTTGTATACGTATATGTGCATTTCGTATATTTTTGCACCACCAAATTTCCTATATGTATGTACAGTGGTATGAAAAAAGTTGTCGCGACTTCTAATTATGTTACAACGAATAAAGGAATAAAAAACATGTAGGTATATAGAGGGCCTTCTCATTATCATTCTCGTTCTATTAATTGTTAAGTATATTAAATACATCTCAGCACAGAAAGGACTCTATTCCTTAAAGACTCGATCAAATAGATATTGCGGCAGTTGTTCGTAGTTAACAAAGTGAAAAACAGTATTGTAAAGTAAAAACAGTAACTCGACGCCATATTGAAAACGATGCCATATTGGCGGGTAGCTCGTTGTCAATTCTATCCGATTTTTCATACAGGCCGATCCTCTACGATACAGTGGAAGTAAAATGTAATATACAGCGACAAATAATAAAAGTACTTAGTACATGTATATACATATTTCCTTATTTATAGTAACACGACGAGAAGTTGCGAAAATTTGTTCACATCACTGTATATAAATATAAAAACGTACGTATATTTTGTAGGTTAGGTACCCACAAACGAGAAAGTAAATCATTTTTCGCAAAGTATGTATGTAAATTTTCGTTGGATCTAATGTAATATAGATACATATTACGATACAAATAACAATACTAATAAATATAACTATTTAATATTTGAATAATCGAATAATATTATTGAATAAGAAGAGTACAAGTTATATATGTTGATTATATATATGATACGTTGATAAAAAACTTGTAGCTTATGTGACTAAAAAGGAGGATGATATCGGATTTTGCAATGTAAGATTTTATCGAGTTTCAAGTTAATATAATTCGCATAAAAATGCAATAAAATTAATAATAATGCGTGTATCTAGAATAAAATGAAACAATGCAGAATAGTTTAAGATCTTTCGAACGTTCCTGATCGTGAATTTTCATTTTCACTTTTCTGTACCGCGTAAATCTGTGTAGGCGATGACGTAAGACTGTCTTAGGCCTTAGTACAGTACATACTTAGGCGGGAAGAACGTGCGGTCGGTACAGGGCAATCGACCAAAGAAAGTTGGTAAAACCGAATAGTAACGACACGCAGACAAATGCAAACTCCGATCATTCGACACTGTTGCATAACAAATTCCATTTTATACCTTCCTTAACCTCTATACACAAAGGTGAATTCTTCGGTATTATTTTGCATTAAAATACGTTATTTTGATCGAATATGTTACGTTCTATTTAGTCGCCGACGAGAAGGTAGCGTCAACTGACGTTTAATGCAACTGGCAATAAGCTCCACTTTCGGCTAACCTGCTATGTGCGGGAATACTGACACGGGAGAGGATTAAAGTTGTTCGAAAGTAGATTATCAATATAAAATGATTTATCGAAATCTTACTCAATTTCGATATTGACAATTGACTGACGGATATGAAATTCTTCGGTTGACAAGCGATGATTCTTCGATAGACGAAACGATGACTAATTCTTCAATGGACAAAACGATAATTGACTCTTCGATAGACGAACGCTAATTAATTTACTCGATAACCGAACGGTAAATATTCTCGTTCTAATGCCGACTTCTCCGAGTCGCTACATTTATATCCGTCGGAGACGAAAAAACGTCGGGGTCTTTCTTTTGAAAATGTTTGGCAAGATCCCCAACGTTTGTTCAATCGCCGACTTTGTTTACAATTTAAATTGTCTTAGTATTGTTATAAAGACATAATATAAAAATATATATATATATATATAGTTGGATGAATTTTCACAAGATATAGCTTTTAGCGGCTTTAACCACCTTTCGCTTCGAATACTGTAAGCGCGGTTTCGAAAAAACGTTTTAAATTACCTCGGTTTAAGAGAATTTATCAATTTTACTTTCGCGCCACGGATCGCGCGGGTCGCGATACATGACAGAATACATATTTCACATTTCTTTTTCGCTCTTAATCTTACAATTAGCTGTTACGCTAGTAATGATCGGTGACAATCGATATCGATTAATGCGAATCGATTTTTCGAAATTTTAATCCTGACGCGATTTTTATTCGAAACATTGCATCTATTCGGTAAAAAGGAAAAGAAAAAAAAGAGAATAATAAAGGATTTGATATCACGGGATTACGTTCTGGAACGTTCTCCGATCGAGACAAGTTG
The DNA here is from genome assembly GCF_905332965.1 of Bombus pascuorum. Classification (NCBI taxonomy): domain Eukaryota; kingdom Metazoa; phylum Arthropoda; class Insecta; order Hymenoptera; family Apidae; genus Bombus; species Bombus pascuorum. Next base: position 289,113 of record NC_083490.1, on the reverse strand, counting down.
GCAGTCGCTTCCGAGAGCGTACCGAGGACCTCGCCTCGAGTCTGTTACTCGGCGTTGAGATATTCTGAATGCGGCATGGCGGCAGTTCTGCAGACTATCCCCGCCGTTCTTACGTTCTCAGGCTTTCTCTTCTCTCTCTCCTTAGGAAACGATTCGCCCCGGACTTGACGTGCTTTCACACAAAACCATGCGCGCGTCGTCCCTGCGCCAATTCACTTTCGCGAGCCTAACTCGCTATTGATAGGTTAACATTTTGCTCCTTAAAAATTCAATTCAAACGAACGAGTAGTTTATAATATAGAATGTTTTGGAATTAAGTAAAACGGAGATTGTGTTAATATTATATTTATATTCGGTGTGTAGAAAATTAGCATGTCCCAATTGTTCTGTCACGTTCTGTATCGATGATGTATAATATTATACATCGTATATTATACGATAATATAAATTCTTATAAATAAGAGCTTTTTCAGTGAAATAAATAATAATTTCGAAATGTTCACCGGTGGGGGTTTGAATTATGACATTAATGTAATAATTATCAAAAATATTATCATATTAGGTAAATTAATAAATCACTCTAGTAAATAGCTTTCTTGACTTTGTTTGTCAAGTCCGGGAAGCTTGGCTCAGGAAAATATTATCCATTTGTTAAGATAAAAAATGCTATCATATGCTTTCATTGCCTATTATATCTTATTTTCTAATTGTTGTCTCTATCATTTAAATTATATCTATAAATTATATTTAAATTCTACTAACGTATACATACATATACATATATTTTACTTATCTTAGATGCTTATATACTAACGCAATATTTATTATTTCGAAATATAATTGATATCTCTTTATTTACTTAAGCATGATATATAGGTATTTTCTATCTGTAGAAGATCTCGCATTAAAATTGTTAATGCTACGGAATAATATAAAATATCACGTAGCGTTCTTGTCATTTCGCTCGTTGTCAGAATACAGAATACAGAATTCTGATCAAAGAAGACAATTCTAATTACGTACTTGTAGCGTACTGTACATACAACGTGATTGCAAGTCGTAAGTAAGATCCTCTAAAATTTTCGACAGTCGTTGCGATTAAGATTTTCGATGTCGGTATTCGGCCCTTCTATATCGTATATACAATAGTTACTAGAGATAGCCGAAATCAGGCACGGCTTAGAATGCGACGTGCGATCGACCTGTAACCGGTTCTTCGTTCCCTTTCATCGATTCAGGGGCCACACGAGCCTTCCGTGCACACGTGCACATATGCACACATGCAACTTGAGTAACGCGTATACGATGATACTAAAGTCCGCCAAGCGTCTTTTCTACCGTTCACTCGGTTAGCTTAAAAGTTAGAGACATTCATCGAGAAACGTCGAAATTTGACGATCCTGTGGTAAAAACTTGAGTGATTTCATTCTTGCAAAAATTGCACGTTGATTTACCCCCGGCAAGGACGTGGTCGTACGATTTGATCCACGATAATTCATGCATGTGCGATTGTCGTTAACGATTTCACTGTTGATGAAACCGGATTGGTGGCCAATCAGGTTTTCCACGAGCTATTAAAGACCGCACGAATCACGCGTGTTTTTCGAACGGCTGGATATCGGATACCGATACTTTTTCCTCCTGTTCTCCGATCGTTCCGTTTTCTCCTTTAAGTCGAGGCAGGACACTGAAGAAAGACGATAGATTGTCGGTATCTCGCGGCATCTGTTAACTAAAAGGGCAAGATCTCTGCCTGTACGTCGCTTACACCGACCTAGCCTATACGCCACGCGGACATTTGCATTCGTCTTAACCTCCGTATCGTCCCTTTTCTCCTTGTTGTTGACGCATAGCGTAAAACCGCATAATTAAGCTCTTCTAGGCTACCGTACGTCTATCCGTTCTTTCCGTTCTTTCCGTCCTTTCCGTTTCTCTCTGCCAGTTACGTCGACGTTCGGAGATCCGTGCTGTTGCTCAGTATCGTGCAAGAATCGAGGATTGTGCCGTCAGTCAATGGCAGGACAGCCACGAGCCCTTATAAAGCACCAAAGGATCTATCCTGCGTGGCAGTATGTAGATTTCCAAGAAGCTCGACTCATAGGGAAAGGAATTTTTCGACGGATAGGAAGGAAGCACAGCAGGGATCTTTGTACACGGTTGATTAGAAATCTGTATTCGATAACGTCCAGTTGGATCGAACACGATACAAGTTTTCACAGAATTGCCGATATTAAGAATTTATCGCTATTTTAAGAGTTCTCGCGATGACAGCCTTGGAAGCTTTTTGGGCATTTATAACGTTACAAGTTACAAGTGTACACCTATATTTAAAAATATATACTTTAATCATATACTCCTCTGGTACTTTATCGTATTATTTCATACGTATTATTACATATGGTACGATAGAATTTCCAAAGGATTTGTCTTGTTTCAATAATTTTCCAGAATACTCGTGCCTTATCCTTCGTTCAGAGACACGATACCGACGACGATGCTATCAGTATTTTGCAATCTAACGACGAACGAAAAGTTATTCAACTACTTGCAACTTTCTCACAAGTATTAAACGCGTGCTCCCTCCGCAGAGAAATACGCTTTAATTCGCTATCGTTGCCGACGATCTTTCGCGGCCAGTGATAGACAAGCGAAACTGTTGCGACCTGGGGCGGGAAAAAAGGTGAGAGCGAAAAGTAGCGACTGTTTTCGTGGTGAGAAGACCACCGCGGAGCTGTTTTCTTACAGTGACACGTGGAAATGGTTTCACGGCAGGCGGATTCGAATTAGCCTAAAGCGATTATTTCCCGCGGCACGAGCACGGACAGTGATTCTTGTTATGTATTTCTCCGTCGCGTTGCATCGATATGCCGATTTTTCCCAAGACCAGCGACATCAACATCGCGAATATACGCGAAAGGCTCGTTCTACGTTAGGTCAATGCGATCGTATCTATTAATCATTCGATTCCTTTTCTCTGTCTCCCTCTTTCCAGTCTTTCTCCACGGGCATAAGAGCGTACTGTGTACCGTGTACACTGTACACAGTCACTCTTTCTCCTGATAAATGGCAATGAGCGCCACGGTAATGCGAATGCTTTACACGAGGCTAATCGCCGGCTGACTAATAACTTTTCTGCTGGTGAACGTTCATGGGAACCTGTTTATACAAACTTGCTGAATTTTCCTATTTTCAGAAACTCGCGTAAAAACTTTCGAGTAGGTGCCGTTTTTCGAGCATCGCAACACGCACTAGGAAAACTGTCTCTGTATTTCTTTCATATCTTGATATCCACGTTTCGTTGATGTCACTACTTTATAAAATTTCATCGGCATCGAAACGAAAAAATATTTTATTTATCAGCGAGTTCTTAAAAGGTTAAACAAAATTGATCGAAAGACGAATGTCGTTTGATCGAAGTTGTGAAACGTTTGAAATCAAATTTTTTGTTTTAGAAAACGTAAAAGAACGAACGAATTAAGTAGACGAAATTCGGTGCGCTTTGCTTCTACTTTATTGCGAGTCGAAGATCACGAAATTTTGCGAAAAATGGATCGTAACGTCATTTGTACGATTCGCAATTGCGTATCGATAGTTTTCCATGCAATTCGACCAACGAATATACGTAGATTCAACGTTATCCGCAGTAAGAGATTCGTACGTAAATGGTATTACAACGTTACGATTAACGTTGTGGAACGTTGGCTTGATTCATTTTTCACATCGTCAGCGAGCCTTGTATCTGAAAGCAAGAACCTCCTCGTAGACACGCTTGTTGATTCGTATTACATGCTCGCAAGACGGAACAATCGAAAGCCACGATTGTAAAGCTAACGTTCCATTAAAACGGATCGACTTTATTCTTTCGGTACTGTATAATGTTTAATGTAATTCCGAATTACAAGCTGTTTTCTGTGTTATTTCCTTGTTTCGAATCATCGTGACCAAGTTGTAGCGAGATGAAAATTTTCCGAAAATTACCATTCTCTCCAGGTTTACGTATAATTGTAACGCGAGCAAGAACCTTCCGTTTGCCGCTAGTTGAAAGTGAGAAACGGCTTTCTTACGGAATCTCAGCGCACACGGTACGAACCCGGCTCCAACTTGTTCGCGCGAGTGCAGCCGAACCTCGCGTCCCGTCCCTTACTTGTATTCTTATTCTTTTCGCTTCTCGTATCAGTGTGCTGCATATGCGTGTGCAGCCGATAAATATTCGTTTGCGTGCGCGTGACCGTCGAGATTGGTGGATGCCGCGCGACAAGTTATCAACCACCTTCGCTTCCACAAACTAACTGATCGCTTGTCACCTTTCCCGGGGTTTCACGTTGATTGGCTGTGTTTTATTATCAATGATTAATAGGCCCGCGAGAATTCATCGACCGATAATCCGTTCTCTTTGGTTGCTTTCCATTTAATAGATCGTTATTGAATCGTACAAAAATTCCCGAATAGATATTAACGTTGCATTAATTAACTCAGGGGTGTGTTCTTTTTCTTTCTTTTTTTTTCCTCAAGAAGAGCGATTCCTCTCTTTCCTTCCTCGTCCATAAAACCTATAAAAGTCATAAAAATCCCACGAAAACGTGACTTTCTTATTTAACATGCACCTTCATATATCTATACAGTCCCATTGTGTAATGGTCCTTGAAGCAACATCCAGCAGCAGCTGGTCGACGGTCTCCCACGCCCTGCTACCAAACGGCACGAGTCCTTGCAGGATTCCCAGGATTTACCATGCTCGTGTCGACGTAATTTGTTCAATTTTTTTTTACCGCTGTGATTATGATAATAATCATAATCACATCGTTTTACAGTTGTAGTGCTAATGTTTTGTTCTCGTTGATATCATTCCGAGCACTTTCTTCATCCTACGCAAATTCTAATTACAAACGACGTATCACACGATGATAGAAAATCTCTCTTTTCAACAAAACAATTAGAAATTTTCACCTCGTTTTCGCAAAATCTTTATAATCTGTCTCGCGAGTGTTTTACGTTTCGTGCGCGTTTCACCGGTCTATACGTAATTTAACATGTATGGGTATATTCGAACGCAAATGGATGGAATCATAGCTTCAAAGCAATGGAAGACAGATAGATCGAAAAGAAAATGTCAGTAGAGAAAATTGAATAATTTTTCATGCAATATTGTTCCATCTGCGTTTGGTTTGGAGCTATGACTTTAGTGGCAGAGTGGGGATGCCTAGGGATGTACATAGATTTCTACGTAAGTAAGCGCGCACGATCGTCGCACGTCTAGCGATGGGCATCACTTTGTCGCTACGTGTTTGTCGCTGCGTTCGGTAACGTTGTTTACCCGCTGCGACGATGCGCGACAAAATGTCTATACATTTCCATACATACATACAGGGCATATAAATTTCAATGTGACGTTTATACAGACTATTTTTATAGAGACTCGTTGGTGAACATGCCATTCGTGCGTTTCTTTTACTTGAAATAATTAACAGGTGGTCGTAACGGAATCGTTGATTTTAGATTAGTTTGGCGTCTTGCGTTTCGCTTTATTATCTTATTAAATCCTCCTTTCATTCGTTGTTATCGTACCGAAGACTGCGCAAATGGATAACCTTTGAATTCACCTATCAACGATCATACACGTAATTACATCGATAGGAGCACGTTACGCCGTTTGATCGCAACACCGCTTGCTAACGCGTCGAACCGTGTAAAAGCATTCTTCGCTGTATACACACAGTACAAAGGATTTATAGCGGAGATGTTCGAAGCGTAAGATCGATAAATTAAAGATTGTGAACTTGTTATCAATCTTCGTGTATGAAAATTTCAATAGTAATTCAATTACAAAATACTGTAATTTCTTTTTCTTTTTTTTCATAGGCCACGATTATTTTGTATTAAGGAATACAGTATTGTTCGATGTTGTAGTTTATTACGTAGGTATAGTTCAAAAAATATTATTTTCATTTTTACAAGCTTATTTTTACGTCTGCGTATATATTTAGGAAATTTTTTCGGAAATTTGCATCGGATTTTGGCAAATGTAAAATTGCAAGTAGCAAATAGGGGGAAATTAACATTGACGCGCGAACTGGTTTTCGTGATATTCACATTTCGTAGATTGGTCCAAGTTTCTCCAATTCTTGTAGGTTGACCTTTGAAAAGTCCATGCCCACTTTTACCAAATTTGTGTACTTATCGATTAGAGCGGTTCTTTCCGATTGCTTGAAAGATCGTGGCTCGTCAATTAGCACAGCGTATGCTCGTTTTCACTCCGAATCGGATTGGTTGACTTCTTAAAATGGCACGAAATCTTTCCTCGTAGAATAGTTCGGTCCGCCATGTTGTGCCTAAAAATATGTAAAACTTGTTTTTTTTAATTTCTTTGATAATACAATTCGATTCAATTGTTGGAGATAACGCAATTCAAATACGTTGCATTTGCTGCTACTTAATACGCAACGATTAAAAATCATTGATATATTTGAAGGAAACTGACATTGGTAGATTTTCTTTCAACGATATCGATAATAATGTATATAACGTATTCATTTACCGTCGCCCGAATAAGTTACTTTACAACTCCGGTTTGCTTGTTATCCATTCGCCGAACAAGACGTTTTCGTCTTTCATCCGTTAGATAAGAAAGTTTAATTCAGTGTGCCAATATAACTATTCTACAAGATGTTATATGGCTATAGACGTTAAAACGTCGCAAAAGTTATTGTGACAACCAATTGAATCGAACGGTGGAATCATATTTATTTCGTTCATATCTTGATAATAGTGTATTTTCATACAGAATATACATTTAATTAAAATAAACACGAACGACTAAGCGTTTCTCTAGTAGGTACTTGAAACTGGATCATGGGTAGAATCAACGGGATCGTTGAACAAAGTTTGTACTTGGAGCAATCGTTATACGTTCGAGTTCGAGTTTTACCCCTCTTTCGGAACCCTGTTTGTCCGTTTCGAGCTTAGCGGTACCCTTGTACTTTGTACCATTATCGATTGCCAGGTGCGTCTCTGATAGGTCTCCGAGCGTGACGGAACGCGCAGGGAAAGGTTGGTATTTTGTTTTCGCGGTGAATAGTGCGCATGTCCCTAGTACGTAAACGTAACTTTATATCATAATTTTAATATTTTTCAAAAAATTTTTCTTTTCGTCGATCACGTTTATCACCATCGTCGTCATCGTGCTTGTCACATTCCCCATCGCTAAACTTTATTTTTATCTATAGCGGCCACTACATGTTGCACCAAAGTTATTATGAAAGTAAAGGTACCAGATATAGCGCATTAAGCAAAATTAAAATTAAGGGCGTTATATTTTACGACATATTTTACATTGAAAATGAGATCCTCTCATTGATCGGAGAAGAAGAAACAAAGGGATATGATTATCCATCGGAATTCTTAAAAAGGAAGTCCCTGGATTCCTTCTGTACAGATTCTTCGAGTTCCCAAGAGAACTTTAAACAGTGCACTTTTTATTGTTAGATGCAGAATGCGGGATCTTCATACGTCAGTATTTCAATTTCAGTGCATACCTATGCGCTTGTATCGCATCCATTCCAATGCCGCGTGTTTTACCATCGATCCCTTGCATCCTGTTTTAGCGTAATACGAAAGCCGCTTTCTTCGCGCCAATATGGATCGTGGTGTTTTAAATCCCGCACGGTAAAAAATTACCGTGGCTGAAAAAACGCAACTTCCCTTTCGAGAAGGAAACAAATTCCTTCGAGAATAAGACAAACAAATTACTTTATTCGCTTTGCTATATCATTTTAGGCACAAGTAAACTCGGTAAAATAAACCGCCTACTATCACGGGAATAAACATAAAGGAGAAGAATATGTGATTTGCGATTTGTGCTTTTCTTCTCGATTCGAAGTTATACGTCAATTCTAAATAAGAAGTAAAGAAATGTTTTTACACTTTACTACCGGAAAGAAACGATAGAAATAGTTTATTTATACAGATTGGACTGTAACTTTTCACCGACGTTGGACGGCAAGTGAAATAATACGATAAGAGGGAGAATATGCATCGCGAATAATCGTCCGTGTCGTCTATTTCATTCGATCATTCGTTTCTTCTCGTTCATCGATTTATAAACTGCAACGAGCGGTAATAAGCGACGATCGTTTACGATGTATTGGATGGAACAGTAAAGAGAAATCGGTATACAATTTAGATGCTGTCGATCGCGCCGCTCGGAGACAAGGTGAAGTATTTTTCTCCGTTTCTTGTTCTCGTTATTTTGATAATTTGTGCCCTTCTCGTTATTTCCAACCATTCTGTTTGCCGCGTATATGGTCATCGACGAATTATTGCGCTGACTGGCGCATTCCCGATGGGTGCACCAGACGATGCTCTACAAAAACGAAGCTGAATACCATCGGCAGAGAATACCTCAGCGTCCTGGCACCGGCAGGTGCGAGGTACGAAGGTAGCGAACGACGTTTTCACCATGACTCGTTCCTTCGGATAACGCGCATACTTTGATATTCGATATAAGAAGGTAGGGAGATAGGCATACGAGAATGAACTGCCGAGATTGCATTAAACTCGTAGATGCGTCGAATAACGCTTAACGTATTGTCATCGTCGGCGTCGTTGTTGTCGTTTAAAATGTTCAAAGATAAAAAGCCATTTGAACAAAATTTTATCTATATTTTTTACTTATTTTTCCACACAGAATCACACTCCCCCATTGACCATTACTTGACAGTTACAGAACACCCTGTATTCCGTATCCTCTTTACGCAGAGTTATCGATTCAAATAACTGTTATTCTTAGAATCGAAGCTCGTAAGAACACGAGTATATCTACGAGGCGCTGATATTCGGTATCATTGGTTCTTCATCAAGAAATAATATAAGCAAGACACTCGATAAAGCAATCGGAGAAGAAGATACGCCTCGTGTCATGGTTTCTACGTGGCTTTGTACTGGATTTAAGCGAATATGGAACGCGATACCCCGTACGAACTTTTGAGGAGTTTATTTGCAGGAGACGACACCTCTGAAACGTTATATTTTATCAGATACTTCCTCGCGGTACAAATCATTTTTAAAACTTGCAACGGAATACATTTCTGGGGGGACGGTTATAACCACTTAACAAAGACAACTCCATCTTCGCGTTAATAAATCCTCAACCTAGGTCCAAATTCACAAAATATCCGAAAATATTGTAGAAAATGTATATGATAAAAAGTACCGTTCGGTTGGTTTTCTCGACACCTCGCGAGCTTTTGATAAAGTACGGCACGCGGGTTTGAGCATCTTCTCCGTCCCTCTTACCTCCTTTCAAAATCTAAACACTCTCTTTATCACCGATCTGCCGACAAAGAACGATACGATATTTGTAACATACCTAGACTGACGACACAGCGATCTTACCCTCCGACGTTAATCCAGACAAAGTCTCGGAGAAATTACGATCCAACCTCAACGAAATCGCGATCCAATTGAAAGCATGGAAAATGGAGAAGCTAATGCCGCCAAGCGAGTATATATTACGATAGTCAGTTTAAAAAGCACATCAAGAAAAAAAAGGCAATAGCTGGACGAAAAATATAGAAATTTATGGAGGCTTATCGGCAAAAATCACGACTTGATATTACAAACGAATTATTATTATTATAGAAAATGTTTTTGAGACCAATCTGGATATATCGCTGCCCTATATGGGCAATGGTATACGACTCAAATTTAAGGATTACCGAAAGATGGTAGAGTACTACGACAAGTTTTAAACGCCGTCAACAAAGAAACTAGAATATTGCCTGTTGGATACGTATATCTCTCTAATGAAAAATACAGATTACGTAGATGTCACTTCTTACATCTACCAACTAGATTTAATTAAAATAACAAATTAATATATAAATAACGTACAATACTATACAAAAGGGGCGCGTACCGTATATCAAAATTGGTGCTTAATGTCTTTACTCGATAGATTGCACCGAATCCACGGAAGAAGTGAAAGAAAAAAAAAGAGAATTCTCAACTTGTTTATTCACAATCCAAATGCAAGTATTCACCGAAGAGAAATTCGCTGGATAGCTTGTAACGCTGCTCAGTCCTTGCTCTTTCTCTTATGTCAGTACAATTGCTCGCTGTCTTCATTCGTATACATATGGACATTTAGATCGTACGGCTCTCGGCGTCTGCCGGTCACGAGCAGACGAAAGAAACGTCGAGCGCTTAATCGTGCGTTGGTATTTGGGGTCAACGAGACAACAAATGGACGGAGAACAGAAACAGAATGGACAAAGATGGGAAGAAAGATCCCAATGGCGCGCATCATGTTGATCCAAGTACACACATACGCAGGTATCGATTCTTGACCACCTCTATGTTGGATCGACGTGTTCGTACCAATACCTTTCTCTCGCGCTTCGTCTTTTTTTTTTTTTTTTTTTTTTTTCTTCTCAAAGTACCGGTATCTTCTTTGCTCCTCGATCTTCAAGCGCTTTCCCGCGATAATAACGATCCGTTCGAGTCCTTTATTGCCGATGCCTCCTTCGTGTCGCTTCGCTTCGAGATTCGTTTTCCTGTTCGTTGCTCAAACAGCTACTTATCTACCGTTTTGTTTTTAATCGATCGAGCGTACCTATTCGCCTTTTTTAATCTTCGATTAAAAATGTTAGTTAGACGAATTCCTTGGGCTTTTACTAGAAAGAAATTAATGTTAGAAACTGCAGCTTCTCTGTAACAACCGCGTCAGCAGGAATCTATGGCTCTCCTATAGCGGCCTAAAGTTTACCCCTAGAGCCTGACATTCTCCTATGAATTGTTGGATCGTATACCCCATAGCTATGGGCGATAGGTATGAATATAGATACGTTTCTTCTATATAGGATGTCGGTAGGTTACACGTATTTATTCATAACGTATGCCGTCTGAAACCCGGCATCGACTCTATTATCGCGAAGCAAGGACACCATGAGGATATTAAGTATGCGTAATGGCTGCGAAATATACCTTATACCAACTTAGAAGCACCCTTTTCTAGTTCGAGATATTCTCTTCTTCTTCCATCTTCTGCTTCTTATTCACGGCTAACGACGCAAATGACGATGATTTGCTATATTCTGCAGAGTTTTTTGCCTATGGTTAAGTTAAGAAGCAGGCAACTGTGACTATTGTGACCGTAAATTGCGTTACGCTAATTGTAAGAGTTCATCGATCTCTTTCAGCGATGGAATTTATTAGCGAGTCGAAGAATATTACTACCGCGAATGATGTAGCTTATTTAAAATTTCATCTCTACTTTGATTCACCGCGATTGATTTTACCGCATACTTGATTAATGGCGGTTTGTATGGTTTATAAAAGTTTGTCGTAAGTCTCGTAAATGAAAAATAAAGATGGCAACGTTGATTGACAATCGTTAAACCGATCCCTGTTTTACGATCGATAATATAATTCTATACCGAGCGTTTACTCCCGACTTTGAAATACCTCAGTCAACGAACCTGAAATCTATACCGTAAAATAATAATCGTAAAGCAATACTTTCAATTTAACGAAGACCTGTTTTCTTTCAGGAAATTACCGTACCTATGTTCTTCTGTAACGTTACAACGCATTGCTGCCCAGCTTCGTGTCCCTTGTAACGCGAGTCGAATAGTTTCGTCAGATCTCGTAATACATCGCAGATTCGCTCGATGTCGTATAAATTATAAGAAAATAAAATTCAAATATTTAATCGTTCACCTGACAAACAGCATTTAAACTAGTTAAAAAGCTATATTTTACTTTCCATTTCGGTAAAATCTTTTATCGATAATCGAGCAAAATTCATCGAAGGCGCGAAGGTACGAGTTACTGCTTTAATAAGTTTTAATTTCAATCGATTATTTCATCTTGCATAAGTACGCGTTAAGTAGATTTGTGAAAGATACACGTGACGAACAAATCAAATTTCACGCTCTATCTCGCGAATCGTCATCGGAAATTAGCCTCACGGAGCGTTATTTATTTAACCTTCTTTAGGTCGGAACTTTCTGTACGTTGTGTCTATGCGGCTCGTTGTAGCCGAAATCTGTCGTTAGCAGCTGACGTGCTTGTTTTGTTTTAAACTTCAAACTTAATCTGATCTTGTTACCGCGCGTATACCTATCTTAACCTCCTTCGATTTTGACGAAAATACAAAACCATGTTATTATAAAAGCTATATGTATAATTATTCGATATAAATAAGAGACATTGGTTGAGAAACACTGGTAAGCGTTGGTATTTAATAGGTAGGGCGGTATGAGGGCTGTTACGCAGGCAGGCTCCCCTAGTTTCCGGTGTCAGCGATGCACTCTAGCCTTCGTGCTGCGGTTCCTTTCTAGCCTCAACGCACGTATTTCAATCACACGCGAGGTCTTCGTCTGCATCCATTTGACCATTCGCTCTCTTCCGTATAGTCGAAAGATAATATTCTTTCCTGCCGTCATCCGGTAACCTGACGTATTACGTACGTACGTGTTACGAACGTGTGCGTACATCGCCTTTTGTATTTACGCGTGCATTTGATGCATTCGGGCTTCTCTAAGAAATTTCTTATTAAGGGATAGAACGTAGGCGAGATTCGTCGGCGACTTTGCTAAATCAAATAAAGATTACCAGTGTTACGCGTCCGATTAACTTCTGACAGTAATTTGTCTTTGAGAAGAAGAGAACGAACTTTGTTAAAAAAAAGCGTATTATTATCCTCGTATATTATTTGACGGTATCTATCTTTATAAGGATCGTCGAGTAAATAGAAGGGATTAGTTTCTGAACGAGGATTTGGAAAAATTCACGAACTCGATTCGAGTGTGGGAGGACGAGAAATGCGGCGAGCAACGAGAAGCATCTCCACGTGGAGGACAGTAGCACGAGCTTAAGGAGATAAGATTCGCGAAGATGAAACCGGATAACCTACCTTCCCTTTTTACAAAGTTCCTCTCGCCAACAGAGCAAACCAATTTCAAGCCAAGGGTCGGTCCACCCATTGTACTGCATTGTACCGCATTGTACTGCAGGGCATATCCTGCTTGAGATACATTACCTGACGTGTATAGTCTTGCTACGCTACGATGATGAGGTTAGAGCGCAAAACAGCAGACACTCGAAATTGTGTTTGTTTAACATTAGAGAACAACTTCTTAGGTTAGATATTTTACCATATATCCTTGGCTTCGATATCTTTTTGCTCTGACGATGCTCCGGTTAACAAAATTTATGCGCGATCTCGTGCCTAGCTTTATCGTTGAAACGTACGATCTTTAATTCCAGGGGAAGAGAACACGTTCTCGGTCGCGTCGCTTTGGAAATGAAGCGCATGCTATTGTTGCGCGCGTAATCTCTCGACATAGTCCAAGTTGAGGTTACGCTTGCATAATAGCACGTCGGTAGATCGTTACGAACGAAATGGCCGGAGCCGTGTCATCCTCTCTACGGTTCATGTCACTTCGCTACGTGACCGGAATTCCAAGCAGCTCGACGATGCTCGATGAACGGCGTCCAGTACAGCGTATCGAGTTCTATCAGTCGTTTCAAAAACCGTAAACTTCCTTTTTCTGTTGATCCCGAAGCGGATTCCTTTCCGGGTCACGAGGAGTTAACTCGATGAGTAAAAACCCTTTGCTCTTAGGTTTCGTGATTTATCGCGCATTCCATAAAATATTATTATTAATAACACCTTTTACCATACTTTTGCTATTTCGTCGAGTGCGTTTTCTTTTTCTCTTTTCCTTCTTTTCTTTTTCGTTTTCAGTTGTTACATTCTTTAGAAATACGATATCGTTATATAGAATGCATTTGACATGGAAAAGAAACAAACTCGTGTGTTTCAGCGTAACTGTACTTTCACTCTACAAATTTTCCAAGATATTGTACATACTTTTAACGCTCCATCGATTCCGAATTGCGAATAGCGTTTTGTTCTTGTGTACCGCAATCTGTAAGCATCGAGCGTTTATTATTAGACACCTGTACTAACTTTATATCAATTGCTCGAAATAAAAGAAGGTGATCGAAGAAGAACGATCGCGAGCGTGTACTAGGAATATGGGATACGTTAATTATATAATAATTTTTCAAAGATTTAGTGAAAATTCATATAAATAACGATTAAGATTAAGAAGTGTATCATTTTTTAATTACGTACCTAGTGTACGTTATCAACGAACGATCGTTGTTAGATAAAGGTTACGCTACTTTTTAAACTTTCAATAAGATTATGTATATTACTCATAAATACGCTGTACGCAACGTTCGAAACAGTCGTTTGTCTCGTGTCTGGCCGATTGACTGTTTCAGAACTTTTTTAATCGTAGAGAAACATATTTGATCGTACAAAGAACACGACAGACATAACGTAGATTATAAACATAGGCAATGTTTCAGATATTATTCAAAAATTAATTGGGAGATATCCAAAGCCTACGAAATTACCTACTTATTCTAGAACCATGAACAACACCTATTTTTGCGACATTTACGCTTGAATTATCCAATTGTCATGCGTCTCGCGAGTTGAGTTTCCAATAAGGTACATTAAAAATACGGATAGTCTGAAAGCCACGAACTTTCTTACGCATCCTCTTGCAACAACATTGGATTTGCGACAACGTTGCTTCGAGAAACCGTTAAATATTCGTTTTCTGGCCAATTCGACGTCATTCGCGCACTTGCTTCGATGTTATCGATTCAATACGACAAAAGACAAAAGATCGCATAGATGATAATTTTCAATTTGAATGAACGCAATATCAGGACTGTGGTAGGCGGAAGCACGGTATCATAGAAATAAAATCGTATCCGGTAAGCGATATTCCGTTTTGCGTGTTTTAAGTCGAGTATTTTCAGAAAACTAATTTCTTTTACCCGTCTTAACGCGAACAAAAATTATTTACCGACAGTTGTGCTCTGCAATGTAATTCTGAAAGACATTAGTCGAAGGAATCTTGGTTTTGCGCAATTAACGATTGTAAAACATTCTCCGGAGTGCGGTTGAACAAAAACGACATAGCAGAGAGCAATAATTTTTTAACGCGCGCCGATTACTTTACCTTCTGGATGTATCGGAACGACCTCTTTTCTTGGTGATTTGAATGCCGGCACGTACCATACTTTCTGCCGCCGCGCCCGCGCCGTAACAAGAGTAAAGCGTAATCCGTTGCCACGCGCAATCCCTTATAATCCCGCGATAGAAAAGTTTATCGTTATTTGTTAACGTTGCGAATAATTTAGAAATACGAGTACGATTTATCGAATTCAAGAAATTGCTTTACAATATTACGATCGTAATAGTACCGTGAGTTTGAAAGTTACCGTTACTATGCGACACAATTAAATATTTGTAGTACTTTGCGTTAAAAACACAAAGAATTAGATCTTTGCTTGTTTTTGTATCCTAGTCTATCACGATTGTGCGCAGGAAAAACTGTCTCGTGCTTTTTCCTAAGAAATCAGATATCGATATTCGATTTTTATTAAATCGAGGGTATTAGTTTTTAAGTAGATACAATTTTGAACTTTATACCATCGTGTTACATGCTATATATGTTTTATGTAAAACGAGGTTAAAAATAAATTCTGATATCTCGAAATGCGATCGGAAGAGGTCAATGTTATTGACACAGTTAGTACCCGGTTTAACTCCCCTGCCCGCGTCCCGTATTGTAGCGGCAAAGTGGTGGTGTTTGGAAAAGGACTCCGACCATCGGCAGATGTTCCATTCACCCCGCCGGGATGCCGCCCGCTACGTAGGCCCCTCGCAGGGCTATACAAACTTACGGGCACATACTTACATACGAAGTATCGTCACATACGAAGGAATCGATAGTATCGAAGAGAGCAGCTGCGTTTTTCTCTCGATCATCCTCCAAGAAGCTTCCTTCCTTTTTATAAGATTCACTGAAATTTTTCTCCGATAGTTGCTTGAAAGAAACAACAAAGCCTCTCCGGTTTTCCCTCTTTCCTGTTAGCATGGGCTTATACGTACAAGTAATAGGTACATACGACTCGCGTGTCTACAGTTTTTCTCACACAACTTGTACTATTTGAAAATTTTCTTATAAAAAGTTGAAATAAATTGTTTCGCATTATTTTTGTACGTTGCTCGACATTATCGCGGTATTGAAATTTGGAAAATTCACAATTTTCTTGTTTCAACGAACGAAAGAGCTCGATACTTTGGGAAAACTTGCATAGGATTTGACATTGAAATGATAATTGACGGACATACTAATAAGGAAACGTTGTAACAGACGCGATTGTAAATTATTATTAAAGACTGGTGCGAGAATTTCTTCGGAAAGAATCGCATTACGGAACAGGATCGTAGATCTCTGTATCAGGAACCGCTAAAAACAACACGAACGACTAACGAACGGTCGTAAATTGCGCAATAGAAACAGGGTACGAGCCACTTAGGCGAATATCTGTAATGCCCATTACAATACAATGGGTTTCAGGTCTGTTGTCTTTTTTCCTTTTTCTTTGGTTGGATCCACTCTATTCTCAAAAACAATGGCGACCGGCGCTTCTTCGTCTTTCCAATGGTCTTCCAACGCGTGTCGTTGGATCGTTTGGGTGTTCGGGCTGCCGAAACGGGACCCAGAGGGCCCTAAGGCTACAATGAGGCGAGTCAAAATAAAAGCCAGATATACGGCCTCGTGACTCTGGTCCCGCATACCTGATCCGTGAAGGTAGTTTTCGAGGTACCACGACATTCTCTTCCAGCGAGGGTCAACTTCCCGGCTTTTTTAACGCCTGAATTCTCAACAATAAAAATTGTATATCTCCAATTTACCAGCACTCTTTCGTTTGATCATTTCTCATTATATCGGTACAGTGTTAAGATACCCGTATGTTAAGGTTACGCGTATACACGCCAGTATAATGGAATTATTTGGTCAGTTAGCCGAACGTGTAACAGTTATATTTCTTTCCATCCAATAACGATCTGGATGATTTCTTGTTGAATATCCTTTTTAAATTTCCGTAACCGGCAATTTCGTAGCGGATATCACGTAAATTCGATCTAAACTGCTACTGTAATTACACCAAACGTTACTTCCAAGTCTTGTCTACCACGCATTCCATTTTTTTCTCCTCTTTCTCGAATTTCTGCGTGCGTTCAACAGCGATGTTTGTAGAGGGCGATGAGATAGGACAAGCGGTCGACAATGGCGCATGAAAAGTGGCAAAAGGTTCTCCGTTGCCAGATATCGAATATCGAGAATACGTCTACGCGAGTTGCAACGAAGCTGCCAGCAACGCGTATTTATCATCCTGAAGACTGCCTTTTCGAGGGCTCGTAACATATTTACCGATAATATCTATCCACTTGATCTTGTATTGAACATTTTAATCGCATGAATCGTGAATACTTGTTGGATTACGTTTCAAAATTCTTAAGCGACCACCAATATCCTGCAACAATTGCGATAACTAACATTTACTTAATATCCTATAACTACCGCAAGCAGAATCGTTATTCTCTGTTCCGTGTCGTTTGATCGTTTGTTAAACGAATGTAAACGACATTTAGTCGCGTACGTGTCATTGCGGCATAATGTACTCGCGTTACACACGATAGACAATATCGTTTTCGACGAACGATACTTTGGAAACTACAGTGACGTTCACAAAGGGCAACGTTATGAACGCTCGCGGACTTTGTGATTTCTCGACGGATAGGGGAAAACACGCATCCAGGTTATGCCAATCTTACATTCGCACATGACGCTACGACCAGCAAACCTCTCACCCATTTATTATACCCTTTCTGGAACGACGAAGATCGTTCGATGACAAAATGAACGTTATACTCCAAACTTGGAATTTCAGAATAATGGAACGCAACTATCGTCAACCTTTAAAAGTAAGATATAAGCATAAATGGAGGATATAAGCAGAGTTCTGTCGCTTTCCAAATGCGTGGTGTCGTTATGCATGTAAAATTTATTTATAAATATCATTCGATATTTTCTAAAAAGCGAAGGACACGATTATTTTAACTAAGAGTATTTCAAGCGAATAGTGTTTGCTGTAATTGTAGCTCAGTTACAAATCGTTATAAATATCGTCAAGTATAGCGGCAATAAAGTTATTTAATGAGGCAATAAGCGGACGCCACTTGTAAACTATAACAGAAAGTTTGCTCCGACGTGTTTCTGCGAGTAATCAATTTTATGGACACGAATCTGTTCTTGCTCGGTACTTCATTCATCATTTGTAAAAAAAAAAGGAACCGAAATACGAAAATAAGGTATCGAAGGACGTACGAGTCTGTGTCGATTATTCTACAGCCACTCGAAATGATTATTTTTCTTTCAGTCGTGTTATCCTCTTTGCGTACTATAAAAACATAGCGTAGCATCGGTGATTTCGCAGGATGGTTAATAAATTCAGGGAAAAATCTGCTCTGGTTTCTTCGAATCTGGCTTTACCTATATTTACATTGGAAAGATATATCTTGCATGTGATTTCATGGATCAGCCAAGGCCATCTGACAACGAGGTCCCACGCAAGAGGAACAGTAGGAAGGAAGGGTAGCGGTAAGCACGGAGAAATAAAAAGAATATAATTATCGATGAATTTTACGACTACTCTCGGCAAGGTAAACAGTCCGATGGATTACCTCGGTGCTTGGTATAGGTACTGCCCGCGGTACGCGTAATGACGGAAAAGATAAATTTATGTGCATGTGCATTGCCGCATACGCGAGTACACGATGGAATTCTGCCGCGAATTGTACACGGTTGCAGTGTTTGGCCACTGGAGAAGAAAGCCAGCACACGTACCACGTGCACTCGTAACTCGTAACTCGTAACCGTGTCTCGAAGATGGCAGAGATGCGTTCATGAACTCGCGCGCTCCTGTTGAGCCGTAACACTTGCTACACGCGTCGTCTCGACACCCGCTCCTGCCGCTTCTCCTTATACGATCCGTGCTCGATCGGGCTCTTTCCAAGTCGAAAATATCGTAAAAAAAGAAAAAAAAAAAAAAAAAAAAAAAATAGCCGGTACTTTACCGAAAGCGAATTACGCGCGTATTGTTTTGAAACTTTTCAAAACGAATCGTGTACCGAATCGTCAAGGTTTTCCTGGCGTACAGTGGCTACTATAATAATTGGACAGTACAGCGTTACCTGTTTCATTTATACAACCAACGACAAGCAACGTTTGAGTGCTTGAAAGGACATAACGTTTCTACGTTTATAGGAAATGGATACTTATACGAATAGACATCGAAATGTTACAGCGATCGACACAGATGCCTTGTCACTTGCTTTCTTTCGCAAACGCAATATTCTAATTTGTGAACGTGTTTCGTGACGAATAACGGGCAAGAAATTATCCGGTAATCGTCGAAGCCTGTTAAGTTATCTCGAACGTTTCGTAAAAAGTCGTGCGCGTTCGTGCGGTGTTCGACCGAAGAGACAACATATTCTAAACGGTTGTCGAATATTCGCGTCGATGGTAAGAGAATTAAAGAAATCCACGAATTTCGCACACCAGTTTTTCCTATCTAATTTATTCGCCGTCGTATAATCTGATCTTTTTATTCCGATTCCAAAATTGGCATGCAACGTTCGTCTTATTTGGAATTAACAATGCCATCCATCATGCATGGTAATTTTTCTTCTGTAAGTTAGAAATTGCGATACTCGATTACCTTCGGACGGCAACTGTCGTTACTATTTCGCTCGAACGACATTAAGAACGATGGCGTCTGGTCGGATGAGTAATAGCCGAACAAGTAAAAAGCACGATGGTGCGGTGCACGTGCAATCCTTATTATATCCTTAAAGATGGCATCCTGCAACCGGCACATTTACACCGATATTTATACGCGGCCTACGTGCTACGACATTTATCGTGCACCGATGACCGTTGAACTCCTCGTTCAGAACTTTCATTCGGTGCTCGTATCGGAGATTCGTACTCTGGACGCGTTATCGTGCATCGTTACGCGATACCGTGATACACACGTCTGTCTCTTCCCTTTCGTATTCACGCATTGTACGCGATACGTTGCTTCGCTACTCGAGTAACGTCGGATTTCGTGTTTAATTTCGATCCGTGCAGAAGTGTTAAATGTATACGTTGCTACTGTTTTTGCTTTCCTCTCTCTCTCTCTCTCTCTCTCTCTCTCTCTCTCTCTCTCTCGATCATATTTTTATATAATCTTCGATCCAATTTATAGAATCCGAGTTATAGTCCGATAAAATTGCGTGAAAGGTCGACGCGGGCGAGTTGGCGTCTTCCTGTCTCATCGAAATTCCACGGTGGTCGGGTTTATCCAGCCGAGATTATACAGCCGGTGCGCTGCGAGTACGACGACAAGGGAGGGTTTGTTGCCGGGCATCGGCTCAGTGGGCGGTATTTCTAGCACAGTGACTCGTGCGTTTCTGTAGCCGAGCGTCCTTCTCCGCGATTCTTCTCCGCGATTCTTCTCCACCATTCTTCTCCACCGCATACACGGAGTAGTATAATGGAGTAGCTACGACGTATATCGTACATATGTGTGTCTACGTACATAAATACACACACGACTGCTCGAAAAACTTACACATGTAGATGCACACGTATATACGCGCACGACGATGCACGCGCGCCGTGACAGGACCTGAATTCACGTAATTGTGATTAATGGAGCCGCTAATGCAAGATAGCCGGCTCGAATCGTGTCGGTCGAACAACGTCGAACGATTTCGAAGTCGAGTCAACGTGATTCCGAAATAATCGCACGGAAGCGATAAAGAGGTGAGAGGCTCGTCGGCGTGACGTTCGAGGAAAAGGATTAGACGCGTTATTACGGGATAGTCGATAGACCCCGTTCGATAGGGTGTACGATCTGTTATACGCCCGAAAGGCTTACAGGGTTGAATCGTACGTCCGATGGAAGAGCGACGCTCGAAAAAAATCCACTCCGAGATCACGATCACTTTTCGTTGTATCGCATCTCACGGAACACGAACGTGTTCGACGATCTTTCCACGCTTCTCGATCGCGCTGTCAAGACGGTCGATCGAGCTGGTCGAAAGGATCGCCTCCCACACGCCATCGAACGAAATTTACGCGTCTACCGAACTACCAACGCAACGCCGCGCGCCTCGACCGATTCACGCGTCAGATAACCGTGAAAGACGATTTGTTTTCCTATGGATGGCGCGGCAAAAGCCACGTGGTAGGCGTTCGAATCGTCGCGTTGCGTTTTAACATCCATTTTTTACGCGACATTTTCTACTACGTACTTGGGTAGCCGATTTAAAGTCGTCCAGGTCGTCTGGACTCGTTTTTCTTCCAAAGTCTAATAATTCGAAAGAGCGAATACTTTCGTCGAAATGTGCCTCGGGTCGGTACCCTTTTCTCACGAGGAGATATCCGATGTGGGACTATAGTACGTATATGGTGAGCGCGATACGTTGAAGCTTAGGCACGTCCTCGGCGAATAAAGCAAATAGCTCTCAGAGAATAAACGAGCGAGTAAAATTCACGAGTGAAGCACGTAATCTTCGGTATTCTGCGTTTGTACGCAAAGGGTGAGCGAAGCAATCGCAAACGCAACGGCAAGACACACGGTGCTCGTTTGCATCGCAATGGGGACACTTCCGCGTGAAGCGATTATCGTTCGGTTAAATTACTATTATTGGTCTACGATCACGCGTCTTCCGAATCATGCTGTAACAGGATATCGTCGTGTAGCTGAACCGGTCGCGCGATCTACAAAGTCTGCGACTAAAAAACGTTTCCTCGTTCATACAGCGATCTATTTCTAGTTCGAATTTTGTTCTACGGGCGAGGATAACGAACGAGTTCGATCAACCGTGTCCGATGGAAACGCGGCAGAGTGAAGAGAAGAGGTAACACGGGTATTGACTTTTTACTCAGTTTCCGTCGCTAGTAACGATTATCAACGATTCATGGCCGCGGTAATTGGTCGTACATAGTAATATTTTGAACGGTGCGAAATCGTCACCGTGAAATGCACATTATCGAGAAGCTAGTGCCGGATTAGGCGGAAAGTAGCTTAGCTTTCTCTCAATGCCGATGCACGAGCGAAGCAACGATTCACGGTTACACAGGTTGGTGCGCTTGCAGCCGCGTCTTAGTGCTCTGATTTCATAGAAGCGATACCCAGGGTCGGCAGTGAGCCTTAATGGGTTATCATCTATCACGTTCCATATTTTGCGCTATATCGCTTAGCAAGGTTAGTCGACCGATCGTCGTTAATTTATCGGAGGAGAAGTAACGAAGCACCTGTGCGTACACAGCTTAAACGCGTCTTCGCTCTTAAAACATAGTTATCGTTGCACCGTGGATGTTTCAATTTTTCATCCGTCGATGATGTTTTCTCATAACGCGAAAGTATCGCGTTATTTTCAGTTACCGTAACAAGATCAGGATACTGCGCGATACACGCACACACATATATATATATATATATATAATTTAAAAGAAATTGTCACGATGATAGATTCACGCGTAATGAAATAACGAGATTTTCGACTCGTTGTATTTCGTTTGATTTACGACCGTTACACGACTAGGATACTAGCTATTAATTTAACATTGAATAATTTCAGTGGAGAAAAAAGGAAAAGAACGCGTGTTCTCCTGTATGACGCGGTAATGTTTGTAAACGATAATGCGAATTGCTCGTCTTAACTCATCTAGACGCGGTATCGAGCCGATTAAACGTGGAACAATTTGCCGGAGTTACCGGATAACGGATCGATGATTTATCATCGTCTCGCGTTTGTATCGTATTGCCGATATTTTCAACGATCCTTCGTGCCAACCAAACTATCGTAAATCAATCAACGTTACTTTAAACTATAGACTAGTTTACGTTTCATTGGTTTTTCTTAAACTGCTTACACTGTCGGAGTAAATTAAGAGGTACTCGAGATATACAAAATTTATGACTAACGAATTGCGAGATAAAAAAATGTATCGATTTTAATACCTGTCCGCTACGCGTATATACGCGTTAGGTTTGCGAACTGTGAATAAAATTTCTGTAGGTCGTTGAAACACACCGTATGTGAATAGCCTTGGCGGATTTTCTTGTCAGGCTCGTTCATTCATGCGGCCTACGGTGAATCAACCGGGTTGAATAGTATCGATGACGCAAAGGTTCAAATGTTCGTTCATTGCAAGGCGAATCTCGCATTCACCGAGGAATGCAAGGTGTTCTTCGTTCAGCTGGTTACGAGAACTAGTCTGAGAAACTTTTCTCTTTTCGCATCGCGTGCCTGTTCCGGGAACGCTTACCAATCGCGATACCGAGCGACATCGTCGCGTCTTTTACGCTCGAAAACTCCGTTCCTCTCTCTTCTTCTCTCGTTATTACCTCGCGTCGCGTCGGCGTAAATTTCTGATCCTTGTTCAGCAACATAGTCCTACGATGTTCGCTATTGGCTCGTGTTTAACATTTCAAAGGCGCTATACCGTTTCGTAACTCGATCGTTTCTTCCTCGGTCGTACGAAATAAAATGCGAAGCTGGCTGTATGCGACCTATATGCGATGCCTATCTGTTAAATTTATTGGAAAATTCAAACAAATTTTACCCTGTTTTAATAAGGCACGCATACGATGCGAATATGCTCGATATTGGAAATTCTAAAGCGACGGCCTTCTCGAGCGTCGTTGAGTTACGCGAGTGGACAAAGCGAATCTTCCACGTGTTAATAAGCAGGGTTGGGTGGTACGTGGTATCTCGCACCTGAACAATTCTTTCGCAACCAAGGGTCGTTCATACTGTTGCGCTACGCTGTGCTGCGCTGCGCTGTGAAACTGACACGAGGAGGGCAAATCTGTGTAAATCAAGTCGGTATCGTATAATCGTATCGTGTAATCGTATCGTACCGCTGCGCTGTTCCGATATGCGCGCACGTTGCAACCGATTACGTAATTCGCGAGGTCGTGACTCCCACTACCCACCTCCATTAATGCATACACTATACATGTATACGCTATACACGTCTACTAGATGTACGTATACCAACGTACCGCAAATATGTGCATAAATTTCAATTGAATTTGCGAAAGGATCGGACGATGCTGGTCTTGATATAAAATTCACGCTTTAATCATTTCCAAATGAAGACGTAATACGAACTGAAAACTGCTCTTATTCCATTTTATCAATATAATTTTACTTTTGGATAGTCGCATAAAATTGTTATTGCCGCCGTTGCGCAACTATTGACGAACGATATCGCAAGGGCCAAGTTATTTAGGAACAAGTTAGGAACAGATATTAGCTACAGATATCGTAGTACAAATATGTATAATTCCTTTCATTCACAGTCATTTTTCAGTTATAGTTGCTACACGTATAGTCGTTACTACTCGCATACGTTATGTATACAGTTACTATGAATATATCTCTACGACATATAACAGATTTATGTCATATTTTAAAATCAGTTTCAGTATTTTCTAGTACAACGATATCCGAATAATTATTGTTCGATAGTAAACTGAGAACGATCTTAACTTTAGTTCCTAGAATGAGCATTAAGAGCATGCCCGCTTCGCTTCTGATTTATACGTAGGTGGTTGGAGTGGAGTTCGCGAATCTCGCAGGACTTGTCGTGGCGAGTAGCGCGGAATCCTCGCCCACGCTGATTGGCAGTACATCCCTCTTTGTCCAAGTTCCTCCTCCAAGAGGAAATAGAATACACACGTCTTGTACGAAGAACGAGAAAGAGAAAAATATATTCTTCTCTTCGCTCTTCTTCGAGAGGACTCGAGATAACGTACGCTTCGGCGGCATTGACATCGGCCGTTACCGCCGATGTAACGCACACGAGATTCGATTCTAGATTTCACTTAGCTTCATCCCATCGACGAAGAATATTTCTCGGAACGATTATCCGGTAAACCTAATGCGAGAAGAACGTCCACGGTTGGAGATCCAAAATCAATAACAGATATCACTTCCGTCTGTCACTTTCAAACGATTCGTGCTAAATTAATTCACATTAACTTGTCTTTAGTCTCTTACAATAAACACGTCTATATTCATAAATTAAAATTTCTCCATTTTCATTTAGAATCAAACATCCAAAAGGCGTTCATCGACCCTGCATCAAATTCAACTCTCGCACCGAAAATAAAAAACACTCTACCACATACTTACGACTCGCGGGATGGTTCGATATATGACGTGTTACGTTTAGAAATGTATCGCGATTTCTTTGACGGAAAATTAAAGTTGCCAAAGAGATCGCTACCGTGGAACTCTATCGTCTATACGTTTGTCCTCTTTTTGCTTTCGCGACAATTTGCACGGAGGTTTCGTTATTAGCACGGGCGCGAATTAATTTCGCGGACAAGCAGGAAGGAAGGCGTAATTCAACAGTGGCTTTCTACTGGCGATGCAATTTACTCTGGAATTGAAATAATTAAAGCCATTTTTTCCCCCTCGTGCAGTGCAGATCATTGTGCGAGTGTATTTTCAGTCAGAAGAGGAAACGCTTGACTAGTTACGACATCCTAACCACTGAATTTTCTTTTGTTCGCGCTTCTTTCGAGTGAGATTCGGTCGCGTTCGTTGTCCAAATTTCAAACTACTTCTCATTTCCTCCTTTCCTGTTGCAATTATTTTTTCAACTTACAATTTCATTTTTCTATCCCAATCTCTTTTTTTTTTTCGCTGCAGCATCTTTTTATCGTCTCAAGACTAAACATTCTGCATAATATCGTAATATAATTTCATCCATTTGAATTATCTTACGACTGCGCAAAATTGATCGTTCCATTACCTCCGAGGTAAAAATTTATTTCATACGTTTCCGTTCGCTCGAAAGAACACGAAGCGTCGAATTAACAGTGGTTTGCCGCTAATCAGGCTGTTTCGTGGACGGAAATTCCGAGGAATCGTACTAAAGACACTCGTCCTACATAGACATTACGATGGTGGACCGCGTTAGGACGAACGTGTGCAGTATACACGCGAGTGCGTCAACGTTGGTAAAACGGAGTCGCGAACCGACAGAGGAAACAGAGGAAACGGAGGATTTGTCACGAAGGCAGTTTGGTTTAACTGATCTCATCCGTCTTGTCGCGGACGTTGCGACGCGACGCTCTGCTACTTGTCTTCGTCGTTGTCACGACGAGAACGGAGTGTCGGTGCTTCATTGTGATTGCGATGACTCGGCTCTACTCTCGACCCTTTTGTCTTTCTCAAAGTGAATTGAATCGTCTCGTCGATCCCAACTGGCCAATGATTCCGCACTTTTAATACCTGAACGTGGCTCCTACGAGTTGTTGATCCCAAGCACATTCGTTTCTTCGTTTTATTTTTCTAATGCAACAGAATAGAATTACTGCATATAACGTAGTCATATGTTGCAAAGGAAATATATACATATGTAATTCGTTGTATTAATAAAAAAGGAGTATTGAAATAATTGTGTATGAAAATAGTTCTATCGTTTAAAGTTTAAAGCAATATTTTCGCTTTAATCTTACAAGTCTTGCGATCTTGGATCAATTTCGCGATACATCTATAGTTTCTTGTTTTATATCGTACACGGTATGGCATAATAGTTGGAATACACGGCAGAATCTTGCGAACTCTAAGCGCACGCGTTTTCACCGATGTGACGCGAATGTGTGACGGCACGTGATTGCGCGTGGATCTACCTAACTCGAGAAATGTATGCCATTAAGATGACATTTACAAACGTTAGGACGACTTTCTGCGTCCCACGCGATACTATAAACTATGAACAGTCCTCATCGTTATGTCACGTTCATTCTTCTCTTAATATCTTTCTTTTTTATGCAGATCGATAAAGTCCCGTGTCTACAGCTTTTAGTTCACCAAACTTTACGAAACGTTTTCTTCGTTCGTTATTCATGACCAAATTTACGACCTTATTCCTTTAACCCGATCTTTCCGAAATTATTCGGACTTTTAAACGCAAAGTGTTGAAATTGATACGAGTAATAAGCGTTTCTAGCGACGATATTTCTAATCATGAAATTGTCCGAAGTAACGAATCTTAGCTATGCTCTAAATTACGTTGTATTTCTTTCAGTGTGCAAAAATCACAATGCCATGGTCCGTAATTAAATTATATCACACCTACAGCCAAACTTTCGATAAGCTAACGTTTAAAACATTAATTTAGCTAAGTAAAAAACTAGCTAGATTATAAGCTAGATGAGAGATGTTGCGTTATATCGTGTAAGATCGTAACACGAAAGGTCATGTAGAACGTAGGCAAAGGGAATCTCATAGGGCTTCGTAGTTGGCTGATAAAACATAAGCCCATCAACTTGCTTACCTTCCTCCCTTTCTTTCTACATATGTTAAGCAGTTATTTATTTGCTACGTTAGCATAGCTGTGCTTGTGTGTGCATTAGCCGGTCCCGTGTAAGTAAGTACTTTATGCGGGGCACGTTAATCGACTTTTAAACACACGTTTTCTGAACGCGTGATTTAGCACGAACGTTATTCGAGATTCGACATTAATGGTTCCAACGAAAAGGAATATATTAAAGCTAAGATATACAAATGCATGCAGGGGTAGAATATCGCGCAGCTCCTTGCACAACAGGCAAGCAACGCGCTAGGTGCTTAACTATGCTAACACGAGCAGAGTAATTGTATCGGTTCGTCTACTCTTCCCTTTTTTTTCCTTTTTTCTCCTTCTTCTTTCTTTTTTTTTTTTTTTTTTTTTTGTTTACATCGTATTTATATTATACATTTCAACGAATCTTTGTAACGCGCTATTTCTTTTTTCTGTCTGAAAATTCCGATTACTCCAACTGGAAGTGATAATTCATCTTTTGACAGAAATTCGTAAAAACGATTATCTTTGTCTAGTCTAGTCTTGGAAAATGTACGGCAGTGCTCGATAGCGAATGTTAGAGATGCAACGAGCTTCCATGCGATACACGTATTTACGTTTCGGAATAAAATAATACATCCTGAAAGGAAGGTGTAAAAAGAGAATATGCTGGCATATAAATGAAACGAAATGGATTTCTTTTTCTTTTTTTTTCAATTCCGTTGTACTCGTATTAGGAAAGTTCTCTTGTTTAATCTCTGTCCGATTCTCTGTCGTGCACGTGCAACAGTTTGACTCGTGTGAAATTATTCGAGGCAATGGCCGAGCAGGATGCGCGCGGGTAATTTCACCGATCCCTTTTCTCTAGTTCGGTCGCGTTTACACCCGAACTGGTAAGGATCTCTGATATTTTCGCTCCCTTAAAGGTACCACCTTCTCTTTCGCTCCCTCGTCCTATCCTTATCTCGCTGTATTCTTCAAGAAGGGATACACGAAAGTTCACTTTGTACGGCGTGTCAAAGGTTCCCTCGAGGATCCACAGTAACCATCGCCGCCTTCTGCGTTCTCCAACTGGCCTTTAATTACTTACACTTACACCCACGCGATAAGCGAACTCGAAGCGTTCGCACCAGAAGGGAAATCGTAGATCTTGGACGAGCATTTTACCTTTTCACATAGATTTACATATGGTAGATCTTCCTCCCTCTCGCAAGGTGAACCGAAAAAACGATACGAACCAAATTTACTCGAGAAGAAATATTTGTGTACCTCCCTGCCTATTCGAAGAGTTAAGATTGTTTCTCAACGATCGAAACGTCTTACTATTTACAAATAATTACTCGCTTTTTCTATTATTTCAGGTTTCGTGTCGTGTTCGCCGAGTCCCTGCAAAAACGAAGGAGTTTGCGTATCATCACCACGCGGCGAGTCGCATTGCAAGTGAGTGCACATATTCCTTCATTCTCATTATCGTAATATACGAATCGAACGATTTTGTCGTTTGATGCGCGTGCGAAGGAATGACGCGCGAGACGACCGGGTTCGGTTGCTCTGCGATCGACGAACCAAGTCGTTATTCCATGATCGATTCGATCGATGATCGAACAAAGAAGGAATAAGAGGGGGCGTCCGAAGGGAATGTAAGATAGAGAAGGCGAAGTCGAGAGAACCGGACGTTTCTCCGCCTCCCACGCGCCAAGGAAATACGAGGAAAAGAGAAGCGCTTTAAGAAAGATAAGACAAGAAAACGAATAATCGGGAATTTATGAAACAGATACAGACGAGTTTGCAATTTTCTATTCAATTTGCTACTTTTTTTTTTTTTATTTGTTTCGCTATTTCGAGGTACGACATTATTTATGTTTGTAAATTTCGACCTGTGCGATATTTGTAAAATCTTAAATTGGCACCTAACGAACGCATTCACGTATATACAAGTGCAATTTATAATAGTTGCTCGATCAGTTTTCTTTTTGCCTTTCTCTCTTCTTTCGAGAAAACGTTCGTTTTGCATCGACAGTACGTAATATCGAGAGAATAGCAGTAGACGGAACGAGAGATGGGTCGGGGTTCGGTAATAGCGCCCAGTAATATAGTCGTCAGTCGTGACCCGACAACACGTGTAAATTACCTTTATCAAACTTTCGTAGATTTCATTTTTGTATCGGTCAGTTCGATGCCTCTGTTGCTTCAACGTGTAGCTGTCCTATCGTACCATTCGCGATTATGCGAATGAGAACAGTTTTAGGGAATTGGCAGTATATCGGGCGAAATGCACGATCTTCACATTCGAAGAAATACATAGAAATTTTGTTACCCTCCACGATTATGTGGAATCGTATCACTTTTTTTTCGAAACATCTCATCGTGCATTAGCATTTAGACAGGTATTACAAATCTTATCATTTTGTTACATTTCATTTCGGTAACAAAAACATTTAATTTCCAAATATAATTGGTCTGTTCGTATATAATTGCTCTACTTAGCGTTCATCTAAGAGCGGTATTTGTTCGAATTCGGTATTTCATTGTTTGACAAAAGTACACGCTAGATAATCCTTTTCCAATATTAATAACAAAATATCGATATTTCATTGTGAATTTGTCACGGTATAATTGAAGCGTGTATTCAAGAAAATTCTGTTTTTAATTATAGATGATCAATGCTTATAAATTCTTAGCACTGCCAACATAATGTTATATTATCACAGAATATATGGAAATAGTTGTCGACCACATGCCGTATTCCGTTATCAAGTACATAATTTCAATCGCGGTTATATTCTCTCGCTTTACGGAACTCTGGCGTAAAATGGTCATGATCCGATACAATGAAAAATTTAGCTAGTGTCGCTTGACAATACGCTGAATTAAGATTACCGCTAACGAATGGAGGTGTCTGTACAATGGAGCAAAAACCATCCCTCGAGCGATCACGTTCGCACACATACGTACATCCGTGTATCCATATGTTCGGTGTATCCAAAAATTCACACGTGTCCCTGCACGAACGAGTCGCACGCGTATATCTACTTGCGCATAGAACATTCACTCGTATAGTTACATGTTTACGTGGATGAACTTACACGTGCGCTTAAACGTATCGTTTGGAGAGAGGACACGTGTGTCGGCACGCGACCCCTATAGATTTCCCATTGCAAGTGAGCATCTCCTGATATACGTACATAGAAAGGGGTACGTTTACGCAGAACAATAATATTGTTTTCCCACTTCGGTATTTTGCTTCCGTTCCCCTTGGTATCGATCGGACTGGCATTTCATCTTTCATCTTCCGAACTTTCATATTATACACCTTCTACGTGTTACCATACGAAATGAAAATAGAATTGCACATTTCCATCTTCTTCGAACGTCACGATTCTTCTCGCGGGTCCTTCCATTTGTACATGCAACAGCATCCAGAGCTCGGGCACACTGCGAATCGATTAGTACCATTAGCAGCGATCATTGACATCTGTCCTACCGGGAAATGTTGTCTCCACCGAGTTCTCTCTCTCTCTCTCTCTCTCTCTCTCTCTGACGCGTTGTCTCTCGAACGATGTACACCACGTTGTAGATAGATGGCGCGTATGGTAAATATATTTTCTAGCGACGTTTTATATCGCCACGTAAAAGTTTGATCGATCGTACGTGATATTATATAAAATAAACGGATAAATCTCGTAATGGAAGCTGGAAACCTTTGTTCCACGAAACGAATGGAGCCGGAGGAGACACGACACGATCGACAGACGAGATGACGAAGGTTAGGGCGCGCTGTCAAAATACCCGCCCCTTACCTTCGCGAGTAGGTATCCTGCGGAGGAGACTGCGCCATACACTCAAAGGCATTTCGTTTTCTTGGACCGTGCGTGTACAGGTGCACACACTCGAACCAAACGTCGGACGACAAAGCACGCGTGTGGACGTACAATTTACTCGCGGTCATGCCGATACACGACGCCCTATCGCTAACGTTCATCGGATATTGTATACCCATCGACTTTTTCCACTTTTACGTCTCGGAGGTCGGTACGCATTAACGAAGAAACGATGCACATCGAGAGTCTAATTTATTTTCCAATTATCCCGGCTTGCACGACCATTTTCGACGTGTCCTCGCTTCTTCGCCGTTGAACGAATCTAAAGTTGAACGATCGGAAGGAAGCAGCTGTGCATGTCGAGTCGGATCGATCTTGTATCGACGCGAACGTTCGTACATTTCGTTTGCGTCTATTTCGCGAGCGACGTCCCTCTCTCTCTCTCTCTCTATTTGCATTACCGATCACCCAGATATTGAGCACCTCTGAACGAATAACTCGATGCCCGCGGGGCCTTGGATCGTGCGCGTTCGGCTGCGATCGAGGGTCCTCGTAGAGATGCCAGCAGCGAGACACAGAGGGAACGAATTGGGCCCAGGAGCGAGAGAATGCAGGCTATACGCGTGGAAAGACGAAGGGAATCAGGCTACGTAAGAGAGAAAGCAAGAGAGAAGGAACGCGAACGCGGAGAAGGGTTGGGCGAATGGTACATGGAACGAAAGAGAGAGAGGGGACACTCTGTTCCCACGCCCGCCGCGCATGCGCCGAGCATCCTGGCCCCTCGTGGGCCCCCTCGGCTCCCTCCGCAAGTAATCGGTTCTCTTGCACTTCCACTCCTCCTCTCTCTTACCAGCGCACCGGATCGAACGTACGCTACTCTCTTCGTTCTTCTCCGGCCTCGTACCTCCTTCTCCCACGTTGATCGTTCTCTCTTCCTCCTGCCTATCCTCTCTATATCTCTCTCTTGCCCCCGTTCTCCCACTCTCTTTTTCTTCCTAACGTTCTCCGTCTCTCGCTCCTTCCTTCAGACATCCGCATACAGATTCAAGTGCGGACGTCTGCTGCTCTTTCTCTCCGCCACGTTCTTCCACCGTACGTCTCGTCCGCGAACAATATTCCTTTCCACCACTTGTCTCAGCGGCGCGACCCTGCGCGACGTCTAGCTCCCTCGCCTGTTAACGTTCACCTTCTCCTTCCACTTCTTTCGCCTATCGATAAGCTGCTCTAATTATCTCCGACCTGTTTGTCAGCGGACGTCGCCGATCAAAAGTGACATCGGTCTCGATTGAACGCGCCGCGCAGTTTTGTCCCGTGTTGCTTTCTTCTCCTCCTTTACTTGGTTTCCTGGTTTTTTACGATATTTCGCGACACGACCGTCCATTTTTCCCCGCAAACGATCGCCGATCGAGGATAGAGAGATCGTCGCAGCGTAACCAACCAACTTTTACGTTTAATCTCTACGTTTTATCCAGGTTATGTCACGTTATATCGCGTCACGGATCAAGATACGGGGTAGTCGTAAATTAGGTGATCTATCGATCGTAAGTCTACTTACGGTTCTTTGAAAATTCTACGCGATAAAAATGTTACCGAAGGTTAACGATATTTCATCTACGAGCAGAGAAACTTGTACGCGCTTGAGAAATTTCCTTGTCCGAAAACGAACCTAGCCGATATTTCACTTGCTTGCGAGACTAGATTTCTTTTAACGCCTTCAACCTAGCACTCTTAACGCGATTGCTTTCGACAGACATCGTCGTCCATACGTACAGTATCGAAATATATCCGATCGAAATGGTCAATGGTTCCTGGAATAAGCGTCGAACGCAGGAAACGATCCAACGAATATTTGTGGAGGAGACCGCAGAGATCGTGGTCCACGATGGAAGCAAAGGATCCAGAGTCTTTAGGAAGGCAAATTTGAAAGAAACGCGAGACCGCGGCGCAGAATAAGAGAGAGCGGTTCGCGGGATGTTTGCAGAACCTGCAGAACCCTTCGGAACGTGTTATTTGCGAATACCTACGAGACGGTTTGACTCGTTCTCGTGAGAAGGCGAGTCGTAAGATGCTCTGTCTGTAACTATTTCCACCTAAAGGTAACAAGAGCCAACAGAGAGCTCGATAAACTATATAAACTATAAACCGATAGAGCTGTCGGTCGCTCGGCTCGCGCATCTGCGTGCAATCGCACCAGCCAGGAGGTCTGTTCGTTTTAGCGTAACAAACAACGTTCACGGTCTGGATTTGCGCAAGTATTAGTTCCGCAAAAAATATTATTATTTCGCGTTGCCTAGATCGTCTTGGTCGTAGAAACGAGTCGATGGCGTCTCTCGTTCGAAACCTCTATTTCCTTCGAGATACGTGCCTGGAGCCATTGGAAAATCTTGTCGTTGCCACAGCTGTACATGCTCTAGAAGATTTGTTTATTATTCGCTGTTAGTCAGACTGTGGTGGCACTTGGATGGAGCTGCCTGGCGCGCACGGTGGTTCCAACATATCTCGTACGCTGCGCCGTACACGTTGCTGCCCCGGACATAGAAAAGTTTCCTCCTCGTTAGTGGCTATAGTAGACGTCGATGGCGTCGTCGACGGTGCGCGTAACGAAGGCCCAACAAACAAAACCGTTCTGCTGTCGCACCGACGTGCTGATTACCAGCGCGAATATTGTCGTACAGTAATGGGTTTGTTCGAAGAAACTCATCGACAGCAGCATTGGTAGGCTCTATGGAGGCGGGCGAAAAAATCATTATTTAGCGCCAATTAGAAACGAATGCCTAACGCTTCGAACGACTGGCGTGATTCTCCCTTTTGTCTTTTTCATTCTACGAACCGACACGTTTTCAAACTTGGCTTTCCCGCACATATCGAACAACTTTGATGCGCCTCTTCGAGGTACGTATATTGTTCGAAGCGCGTGTACACGTACGACGCGTATGTAGAACGTATCTCGAGAATTGCTGTTTAAATTAATAAGCCGTTTAAATCTCACAATTTTGAAGCGAAACGATATTTCTTACTACTGTACTTGCTCGATTCGTAACTTGCTCGAAATTCTTGGTAAATGTGCCATTTCGAACGTCGATAGGCTTCGAACTTTTAAAATTTCAACGAGTCTTGACCGATTCCGAAGCATCGAAAGCTTGTTGGATATTCGATAAAATTTTCCACCGGAGCCTTCCTCGAGGAAAGAAAAATCCATAGAATTCCGGTTAAGAGAAGAATTTAAACGATCGCTATCGTTAGAGACTAATTTCGCGCAATTAAAAGCCACAGCTGACCGATTCAGGCGTCCAAAGTACCGTTGTTCGGCGTTCAGCGATGGTTTTTTCAACTCGAGCACGATCACTCGGTTAATACGAAAGCATCGCCGCACCAAGATAAATCTCACCCTTCCGTCGCCGAGTATAGCCATACCGTATCGGCTGTCTCCGTTCCTCGTAAGTACTAGGCTACGGTAGCCACGGCCCGGTGTCTCGTCTTTTATAAATCCGCACGCCCTGCACCTCCAAACGTCCGTTACATCGCTCAAGGTACAAGGTACAAGCGGTCAGTACGTATTTACAAGGTTTTTACCATAGACGCGTACCGTCCGTACACACGCGGGACGGGACACGATACGAACGGTTTTCGAGCGTATACACGTACGGTATATAGAAATCGGCGTGGCTCGAGGGCGAGGGCGAGCGGACTGGCGCAAAGAGCAGCAAGAGAGAAAGATCGGCTCTTAATTACGATCGGTGCGCGCGTGTGCAGCGGACCCGAACGAGAAAAGTATCTAGTGCCTCTCCTTTCTTGCGAGCCACGCGAATTTTATTCCTGTCGTCGTACCGCATACATGCATGGTATTAATGACTCGTGTCGTGGTATACCGATGCGATGTGCTGCTATCTCGCAGGATCGGTTGTTTCGCAGATAGAACCTCGCGATCGAAGATTAAGAAGTTTAAGCACGCGATTTATTACTGGCCGGTATGAACCTGAATGAGTGATTAAGCGACGCGTTAAATAGGATTCCAGCGTGCGGGGTGTTCCTACGTATCGTTTCTAAACGAGAAACTCTAGCGAAGGATTACGACGACAAGCGTGACTATTATCCTCCTCTGCGTCCTGTCGCTTCGATTCGCTTCATATGGCATCGCGAATATGAAGTTCTTTGCCGAATAAACAACGGAAGAATAATTCACCGATGAAACTGTAAATTACGTAGGTATAGCGACGCGTGGTACACCTCGATGTTCCGAGAAAGTGAAACGGAGCGTACCTGTTGGAAAAAATATCGTTACATAGCACGCGTTTCATTCTTTTCTATCGTTATACGTATCGCGTGAAAAATATTAAAAAGAGAAAGAGAGAAAATAAAAGCGTGGTATGCGGTTTTGACCGTAGAATCGACCGAGCGTAGATCGTGCCGAGCGTAAAGGATCAAATACGATGAAACGGACGTTTCGTGTTACCGTCTATTCGTTGTTATCCAAAGTGGTTTCGAAGGAGAAGCCGCAAAACGATGTCGTATCGACGAAACGCAACGTTTTCAAAAAGTTTGCGCGCCCGACAAAGTTTATAACTACGTATCAGGTTCTGCAGGTGGAAATACGTAGGATAGAAATCTCGTCCAGTCTTTACGCGTTTTCCAGCGTCTTACTGTCTGAATTAATTATACGCGTTATAGGCTCGTATCTCTATCTCGTTACTCTCTATCTGGAATACGTAAACCAGTTGGACGAGTCGGTCTAAAAGGGATCAGAGAACGACATAGAGAGCAATCGGTTGGAGGCGACGCTCGACGGGTAATAATTACCGGCGGTCGATAAAGAACGCCGATTTTCTTGGCGAGGATGAGCTCGTGTCGGGCAAACGTACTCTTCCAGTTCCCGCTAATCACCACGTGTTTCCTCCTCGATGCCCCAGTTAGGTAGTCCGAAAGGTCCTCGCGATCAGGCCTACAGCCACCTGCGACGTAATTGCAGCCTCCCGTGATTCCTTTCTCTCGTTTGCTCTTGATCAGCAGCCCTCCTTCTCTCCGTCGGTAATATCCTGACACGGTTGGCAGCAGGATGGTGCTCTCCACCCAGTTGCACGCGTAGACCCGGTAGAATCTGGGCTTGCGCCGGTTCGTAGTGGCAAATGCATCGACAAAGACCCATCGTAGCGGACGGATCGCTGGTTTCTATATACGAAGACGAGTGGATAGGGTTGCTCGTCGAACTACCATCCTTGTAGGTTCTCGAGCATAGTGGTACTTCTCGTCCGAGGTTGAGCATGGTGGTTGTTCTCGCATGACACAAGAACAACCGTGTGCCATGGTGGTGTTTAAGAGCGAAGGAACGCTGATTATACGGCACTAACGCCTCCAGCTACGGTCTGCATGTTAAGCGTCCTTTTCCCGCACCTCCCATGATTAGGGGCGATCCCTCGGTACAGTCGTTCTTTCTCCTTCTTTCCGAACCTACGACCCTGATCTTGTATCCTGTTGCTTTTGTCTACCTGATGGCTCCTTTATTGGCTCTTACACGGTGACTGGCTATACGTGTCTTTGTTTTTCAACTATTTTCAACTTTTTGTACTTCGGTAAGTAGGCGTACGCGATTCCCATAAAGTGTAACACCTCCGTCTAAGGAAATTTGTTTATTTATCGTAAATTTTGGTTTCTTGGTCGTCGTCGTTTCCGTACCATTGTCATTTCGGTCTTTTAGTTTCACCTCGTATCTCTTTCCCTTCTCTTTCATCCATCTCGCGTTTCTTCGAACGATTAGTATGCTCCGTCCAGGCCGGTCCGAATGTAACTTTCTTCGACTCCGAACAAGTATCGTAGACGAGGGTCCAAGCAGTCCATTTGTTATTCCGCCCCTGGTCGAGACCAGCTTTCCTCCAGCTGCATAGGCTAGAACGCATTACAGGCTTGTCCTCGAACCTTGTTTTTCTTTCTCTTCGTAGCATGAACTTTTTGCGCGAAAAGCATCGGCCGCGTCTAGCATCGGTTCTCGTAATGATATTCATTTGCGGAATATTCGAGAGATATAAATTAGCGTACACGATTCCACGCGTCCTTTTTGTTGCGTATTGTTTTGCTCAACGCGCATTAAATCATTGATAACGAGCAGCAAACCCTTACACCGTATTCGCGAGGTAATTACACAAAGTTATCATTTTCTCGGCCGTAGACATCGTGGTACTACTATGTATGGAGTGGTTCGTTGCAAATTAATTTCCTCTTGTCCGACAAGTTTGTAACGCCGCAAATGAAACTAGTCCCGATATCGGTTGGCTCGCAAATAAAACTGCACGCTACCGAGGCCAAGCAAATCGAAACGGATAATCCATATCTGCGATCGAACGTTGTTGTACGATCGGACACCCGCGTCCCATTCCAGTTAACAAGCTTACGATATTTGTAATCGATATCGATTTTGTCTCCTTCCCCTCACTCATTCTCTCTCTCTCTCTCTCTCTCTCTCTCTCTCTCTCTCTCTCCTGAAAGCCTCTAAACCATCCCCCCAACGAACAACGATCGTTTCTTTTCTTACTATCTGAAAGTTACTGGTTTGCGAAATGAACTAATTAACTCGCCTTATTTTTTATTCGTATAAACGAGTAGCCAACGATCGTATTATTTTTCTCTCTACTTCAACGAAAATACCGACTCTGGCGTGTTCGGGCGTCTGTTTTTCGATTCCGTTCAACCAAAAAATTGTATCGTTGAACCCACGTTGATGTCCAGTCTCTTCTGCTACGTGAATACGAAAGTAACATACTCGTGTATGTACACGTGTTTGAACACACGAGCGTTCAGGAATGTGTCGGTGCATAGATTCTGAAAGGTATCGGATAGAGTATGCTGGAATCCGTGACGGTATGGTGTAGATCGTTGCGAAAGAACCAGGTTTCCGAGACTGTAGGCGGTGTGCTTGCCTCGGGCTCTGTCTCGCATACCTGAAGAAGAACCTGCGGCCCCGCCGTGTTATTAAAGAACCGGAGAGTCTCCTCTTCTTCTTCCTCTTCTTTCCCCTCTTCTTCTCCTACCGTACTGTTCCGTATCGCCGATGGTCCAAAGCCTGTGTGTTGAGGCGGCCAGCATACAATCCTATATACGTACGATGCGAATCTTATTTTTTGCCTCCTCAGTCTCGAATTATCATCTTCTGATTCGTTTCCATAATGACAGTAACGACTGTTTCATCGTACTCTTTGTCCGAAGATCCACTATCTCATAGGATTAACCGGTCTTTAGTTTATCCCAATTCTATTCAATCGAACGAAATTTTAATGCTCTACCAATCGAATTCGCTTCTTTCAATACAAACTACAAAAAATGATTAAACTTTGTAATTGTTGCAACTTGCTAAAATATAACGATACGGTAATTGGTCTGTACCGTTCTTCGAAGATCAAACCTCTATCTATTTTCCAAATTTTCGACAAGGAAAGATGCTTCCGCGTTAAAGAACGAATCGAAGGAAACGCGTAGATGGAACGGGAAATTTCTCAACTAGCGTTTAGCGGCAAATAAGAACGTAAATTTCGTTTCACGGCTGAAGGTAACAAAATCGGTACGGTTTTACTTTGTCGAAACAAGATCGTTCGTTGCAATTCTGCTTTTGCTATTACGATCGCATCGAGTTCTCGCAACAGCGAGGCTAGCAACAATCGGCATTCGATAATCAGCCGATTCGTGGCAAGATGCAAAAGCGTAAGCGTTCGATCATTCGATTTGCCGTCTAGAATCGAGACGTTTTCCGTTTCTGTGGTCACGAGACGATTCCCGGCCATTATCGCGATTAAGCCTCCGGGCTGCTCGGATCGCCCCGTGCCTTCCACTCTCGGCTTACCATCTCCCATATGCCGTGCTGCTGACGATTATGGTAATAATACGTTCGCGAGTATCGCAACTCGAAACAATGATACAGATACGGCTGCGGCTTCTCCGTAGGTGCCCTATGGAATCTACCACCGTTGTCCTTTCATCAAAGAGACCCTGGATCGCGTCTTTTACGACATTTAGTTCGATTAAAGCTTTCCTTTACGGAATCGATTTAAGAGACAGGATTATTTTAGCAAAGTTAGAGGAGCTTTTGTGTAAGTAGTATTCGTTAAAAGAAAGAAAAACAACACGTACGTCGTTTTAGTAATATCTACTCGTTTTTATTCGAATCTATAGACGAGATATTTCGCGTATCGACGAAAGCGTTAATGCTCCAACGAAACACGTTCCTTTAATCGGGAGCGTGAAATTTCGCTCGAAGAAAGTCTGAAATAAGACTCGAAACGAGCGATAGCGCAAGAGTTTCACACGTTCGTCCATCAACGTTCGACCACGTTTATAGACCAGCTGGAACTCGTCGTTCCTTAACTACTATCGTTAATTGATTTTACCGGGGCACCGTAGACTTCCCGGTATTTAGAATTTCCATCGCGTATTCGTTCGTCGTTTCGAGCTACATAAGCTATACAAGCGTTGTACGAACGAATCGGTGAAAATTCGAGTAACGGAAAAATATTTGCGGCAGGGAAGAAGAAAGTCGCTCGAACGTTGGATTCTTTCGAATTTTGAATCATTACGCGGATGGCGTGCTATTATAATGCCATGTGATCAGTGGTCGAGTATATACTCGTCGCTATTCATAGGACGAGCACGTTCGATGCTGCAGGTTCGTTAGAGCTATCCACCCTGTTCCGCATAATGACGTAATTAGCGCGAGCCCTTAGTCGAAGGGCTACCAACTCACCCTTCTCACGCTTTCGTAATGGCTCTCGCACGAAGTCACCTGAAAAACTAGCGTCGCGTGCACCATTAATCCTCGTGGCGATTAGAGTATCTATCCAGAAGTATCTGCGCTCAAACCTTTGTTCCTTGTTACGCGCCAGAATATATTAGCTGGCGTCTACGTCGATTTAAAATCAGGCTGCTCCGTAAGATGTTCGAATGCTTTTATTCTACGAAAGAACTTTGGCCACGTTTTTCTTTCCTACGAAATTTCGAAATTGAAAACTACCTCAAGTACGATTATCTTTCGAATCGATGATATTTCCAAAATCTTTTTTTTTTTTTTTAAAGGATTTCGCAGAACGAAAAGATTCGTATCGCGACAGAGGCAATTCCATTCGTCGTCGTTTCCACGCTTCATCGGGACCGAACGATCTTCGTAAAACTATCCGTTTTTGCAATTACCATATCTGCACGAATCTTGCGCAGTTTCGATGTTTCTATTTTGCCACGATCGCGCGAAGCGAATCGCACTGCGCTACAAGTACCAAGTGTCGCGTGCAAATTTTAAGCATCGTTTCGTCGAACGAATAATTATCTAATAACGATAATCCGATTAAATCTAATTAAACACTAGAATACTCGGTTTAAAGAAATATTTAATATCCCTTTAACGGTGTAGTCGGTCAAAAGTTTATAGGATTCATCTGTACGAAAACCAACAGATCTGGTTTAAAGCAGATGCAACGAACCGTCGGTTCCTTTCTGGTTGGAAACACTCGCGTTATAGCTCGCGTCGAAGGCGCACGTAATCACGCGGCGAAACGCCGTGTACGGCGAATCGATGTCACTTCGCGCATGGTTGCTTCGCAAAATCGTGTGGCAGGCCGATATCTGCACATAGAGCTGATCACGATTTTCATAGCTGCGTGTTCTTATCGATAATCGAAGCATCGGGCGAGTTGGTGAAAGTTTGAGAAACTTGGGCCGGACATTAAACTAGGCGGCCGAACCGACACGGCGTTCCACAAACGAGAATACGTTAACGTAGAGCGTAGAGCGAATCACCGGTCGAAATAGCATTCTCCTTCGTACGTTCATAGATCCTAGCATTCTTCGACGAATCCGGTCTTCGCCGGGTGAGTCTCGACTCATTGTCAGTGGCGGCGGGCGGGCAGCGTCAGCTCTTCGTTCGCGATTCAGCATAACGAAGCAACCCGTATACGCTCGTTACCGTGTGTTTCGCACCGTGTCACCTGTCTCCTGATAAAATTAGTAGTTTATACGCGAAACTGCATCAGGAAATGTACGATAATCCGATCGTTGTCGTTGGATTTTATCGAGAAAATTAGCCATCGCTGGATATAATTTTAATTTCGCGATAACAAAATAAAAAGAATGGGAACTCGCTGTGTCCGATCCCCGTGTCTCAAATCCGTGTTTTCGACGTGTTTTCGACGTATTATCCGAAAACAAAATCGCGTTTTGCGTTACCATCTTCGCCTCTTCTTCTCCTCTTCTTCTCCTCTGTGTGATATAGATGTTCATCTTTCGAGAAGCTCGCGTATTCACTCGGAAATGCGAGTACATTTATACGCGTTGCATTTCGGGCAGATAAAGTAATTAAATAACACAGGAGGTCTTCGTAAGGAGGTCTTCGTAATGGCGACCATAGGCGTACGTTGGAGACCCGCTAGAGACATTTAAAGATCGTCTAGAATCTAGAGTCCAGATCGATATATATCCTCGATAGAATGTTGACGACGTTAAATTATTGATCGTCCGAATGCCGCATTAAATGATAACGCAGGAGAAACGCACGGATCGTTAAATTCTCAATCTGTCAAAGAAGAAAAAAAGAAAGAACGAGTTATTCGCGTTGCAAAGCGCGATTAGCGATTACTTTGATTATATTCGCGCTTGCGCGTAAAGGTGTTATTATATATAATTACGTTAACCGAGTAAAACGAATGCTGTGCAAGTGTACGTACGTCACGGGGGAACGCGAGTGTCGAGAGTACGAGCTGAAAGAATTTTCGAACGGGTTGACTCGGAACGGAGTGGAATGACTCGCGGTTTACATCGCCGAGTCGTAACGATTTTCTTAATCAAATATCAAAGTGGATACCGAAGCACTGGCGTTCTTTCGAA
The DNA here is from genome assembly GCF_905332965.1 of Bombus pascuorum. NCBI lineage: Eukaryota > Metazoa > Arthropoda > Insecta > Hymenoptera > Apidae > Bombus > Bombus pascuorum. The sequence continues at coordinate 247,142 of NC_083490.1, read as the reverse complement.
CGATTTATTTCGTTGCCACGTCCCGTTTGTCACTGGCAAACCATCCTTGGGTTGGAAGTCGTCGTTACTCGATCACTTCCGATTCACCGCTCTCGTTTAAGGTTATATATTTTCTGCCGTTTGTTATATTCGCTTAGTCGTAAACAATAATTACTCGTGCGACTAATTTGTGCTTTGATCGTCGTTCAAAGTGCTCGTTCCTTTAATTTATCGCCCTATATACACGATCGTTGCTTGTTTGCTTAAAAGGAGATTGAACGTTGGAACGTTGAAAACAAGTTTTAAAATTGAAGAAACGCAGTGCTCTTTAAACCAACGAAACCAGATGTAACGATCCTACAGTTCCACCTCTTTCATTGTTTCGATAAAGGTATATTACGTTATCTTATTTCTTTCGCTTCTCATTGGTTTTTTTCACCGTTAAATTCTATTACGCGTGTGTAATGGTCCTTTGTCCCGCTTTTGTCCGAATGATCTTTTCTCAGGCTGGCCATTTTGGCTATTTATCGTTCTGCGTTCGTAGAAAAAAAAAAAAAAAAAAAAAAAAAAAGAAATCGAAAAACGTAAATGCCTATTAATTTGTTAGACAACCGAATACATTCTCAAACGGAAATAAGTCTGGATTTTTGCAACGAAAGCTTCGTTGTGTCGGATAGAGCGTGGTAGATCTCGATATATTCCAATGCGGTGTAAAATACACGTGGAAGCGAATCGCGTGTAAACATCGCAGCCGTTACGCTAGAATCGTATGTTCCTCTGTTTACCGAGTCATCTAGCGTGCTCAGTCAACGAGGTCAGAAACACGATGGTGTTGCGATGCTGATGACCCCTAACCATCCTCGTACCTTTCTACCAGCTCCTGGAAAGTCGCGGTCACATGTTCTTCCTCGCTTTGCAGCCTTCCCTACGTGTGAAGCTTTCTGTCGCCGTGTTTTCCTTTTGCACTACACCAGCGGTATTACAGTGTTTGCACGTTCAGTGTACAATATAAACGACGTTAAAGTAACGAGTTAAACCAAGAGATAAAGTTTCGAACGATCTTTACCTAATCTTCGATTTTTACCTCTGTAGCAAATATAGATATAGACATTGACGCATCGTTTTCTCGACCAAGGATATTCCAAAAGCTGAAAAACCGAACAATCTCTGTTTCTTATCTTGCAAAATGTAAGCTCGGAATTCGCAAAATGAATGTTTACGTATGCCAGATATTTTTGGAGATATTTGTAAGGAATGTGCGAGTAAGCGCGTAAAATTTTGTCAACGAACCGCGGTATACGTCCTCGTCCAACGGTATTTTACGAGGACGATAAGTAAAGAAGCCGGAATGAACGTAATTGTTGGTCGTAATGCAAATTTTCTATTTAGCGTAGTTGCGAGCGCGTAAAACGATTATCTTTGACGGAGCTGGCGTTCGTTTATCCAACGTATCGACAGATACCTGATCGGGCAAGTATCCCATCGACGGATTCGATCGATTTACGCCACGGTTGATAGCGAGGTTCTTTGGAAAAAAGAAAGAGAGCGAGGGAGCGAGAGAGAAAGAGACGGCTGTATCGTCGACCGACGTTCCATGCATTAATGCATGAAGATGGTGTATCGACACACCCCGTCTTGTAAGGGACGATACATAAGTATGTATAACGTATACGGGCTTATCACACTCGACTCGTCACCTGTCCGCCACGGTTGCCTCTCTCCTTCGCCTATCTGTACAGAGCGCGCGTTAATACGCTCTTGCTTCGCCCACCATATATCAAAGCTTCGTAAACGGTAATTCGCTACCAGCACTATCGTTGAATTTTATTTGTAACCGTTACTATGTTCCAATCGCCGAACGCGCGCGTGCACTGTCTCGTTGACTCTTTCCGTATTTTGTCTTCTTACGTCGTTTTCGTCGAGCGCAGTGTCCATACTTGACACGTTTTCGGTACGGTTTGTTGGTTATCATCGATATATTTGAGGATCGAAGGACAGGCAGGAGGGAGGTGAATATTCTTCTCGCTCGTGCGCGCTTCGAAAACGTGAGCAAACATTGTAATGGCGATCCAGCCTGGCTACCGACTGTTAATGTCTCTCGACTCGACCACTTCTTCTTTCGCGAGTGATCTCACCGCCGACCCACAGTGGTCGTCTGCGCTCTACACATTGTGCGTTACTGGAAAAAGTATTTTTCTGCATAATTTCGTACTCACGGTGCGTGCTATCGGCATCGAACCGTCAAATTTATTCAACGTAAAATTAATGGCGCACGAGCGTTTACGAGTAACACGGATGTTGGCGATTCGGTGAATCGAGTTGGACGAGAGAAACGGATCGGGAAAGTATCGTGGGCGTGATTTTAGACAGAAGTAGAAAGCAAAAAGGGATCGTTCGCAGACACCCCTGATAGTTGGCGTCGTTATTATCGCGTAGGCGTCAAGGTTATCGGAATTTCCGCTTATTAAGGGCTTGCCGCCTCGCTGGCATCCGGCACACTCGTATACGCGAGTACCTACGTACACTGCGCGCCGCGTTAATGCGAAACTCGAACTCGAAAGAACCGATGTTTGCGCTTGCATGCATTTGCAAAGTTTGCTCGCGATGCAACTGAGCGCACCGCTCCTCGAACGCGTACTCGTCGGCTCTCGGTATGCCAACACCGACGATAAGATGTTTGCGTCGTTCAAAAATAATACCTATTACGCCGTTGATTAACAAGATAACGATTTAGTTTACAGATTTCAGAGTGATATTCGTAAGATAGTCTTTTTTACGTATATATGATGCATAGCTTGGATCGCTTACGGTTAGTTGATTTCAAAGGCACGAAAGCTCGCGCAGCAAACTCGAGTCAAGTTACGATTACGGATTACTTTTAGTCTGCGAGTTACTTTTCGAAACGGCGGTCAACTCTCGACGGGTTAAAATTCAACTATTTCTGCATACGCGTTCTCGTATCGTTTCAGCAGCGGGGACAAAAATGTATTACCTCGTACGAGAAAGTATAAAAAGCGTGGATAAACGATAATCGTGTCGTTTGCTTGTCTTCGTCGAAATATCGCACACATCGCGTACACCGCTGGAAAATGGTCGCAGGGGCAATAGAAATAAAGGATAATTACCACCGACGATGAGAATGAGAATGAGAACGAGAACGAGAACGAGAATGAGAATGAGAGAAGGAGAATCGCCGAGTAACGATCTTTGGCACGTTCTCGTCTGCGAGTTTGCATTCGAATCTTCCAGTGGTCTATCTCTTGCCAACTGGTTTCTATCACGGTGGCACGAGCAATTCGTCGGTCAGAGATGGCCAACGAATCCGTAACGAGCTATTGTCTTTGTCGCCGATTGCTCCAGTCGCGACGCCTTCCTGACGGTGTCACCGTCTGCAAAAAGCACGTTTGTAACACCGACCGGCCAGTACATAGGTAATTAATTAACCGGGCGTACATTGGCGACAGAACGGTTTGCTGGCTCTTTAAACGACTATTAATTAGAGTTACACGGCTAAATCGATTCACCGTGTAACATACCTACCTACTGCTTTCCGCGCTTCGTCTCGTAAAAATTCACGAAATTCCCATCGATCCTTGGGATACGAAAACGTAGGAGACGCAGAAGGCGCGGAAGATCGTTGCCGTAGCAACGACAAATTTTCATTATCTTCCTCCTCCCGTCTTTCTTCCATTCGTTTCGACATTTTTCTCGAATACTTGAAACCGGTTGAAACGTTTAAAATTACTTGTTCGAAAGTAGTTTATTTGCGTTTGATAATTGCTTGGGAAGTCGGAACAACGGTAGAAGCGCAGCGGATGATGCACTCGCAGCGATATATCGTTTATACTCGAATCCACACCGACGCGTCTCCCACCACTAACTTTCCCACGCGTGCTTCGACTCGCTTAGCAGTGTTTTTCTGTTCTCGGTGTTGTCTCGGTCTGTTGGCAGCGACTTGCCGTCTGGGCCGGTTCGAGACGCTTCGCGATTTCCCGAGAAACGCCGTCGCACATGCTTCTTCTTCGACCTGTGGTCGCAGCGATCGATCGTCTTTTTCCTCGGCCCTTTATTATCACAACCACCACGGTTATCGCCACCGGAATGGAAATCGCGTACAATACCAGAGAAACATCGATCGCGATCGAGCATCGTAACGGAACTTTTGAAAACGACAACCTACCTTTGACCAATTTTTCTCTTTTTACAGTTTTTGCACAGTCGTGTTACGACCCGTTTCTTTTATTCTTCGTAGCAACCTTACGAATTTTTCATGCCGGGTATCTTTGCTTGGATTTTTCAGCTTTTATCGTATCTTCGTATATCGTTCGATACGTTTCCATCCCTCGGTTCGTGTTAGTTGGTTAGTTGGGTAGTTGGCACACGGGGGTCACCGCCGTATCGCGGAAACGTCGTTAACCGTTTTAAGAACGTCGCGAATTTTGCTTCTAGTTTCTTATCCTTTTATCCCTATCTTTTCTCGTCGTTTTACCTTTTCGCAAATTTGTTTGCCCGATAGCTTTCTAAATACGTGCCGGTTTCTTTACCGAGTCGTTCTTTCCCAGCACGCACGTACGTATGCCGTTATTCTTCCGCAATCGTCGGTTTCATTTAATTTACTTTGCTCTCGTATCAAATCTTAATCGCCACTATCCGAGATCGAGGTGATTCTGCTACGATTTTAACTTTTTTTTTAGCTTCTAATCGACGAACTGTTTATTAACGTCACCGCGTGAGTATCAACGCTGACAAAGCATACTTACTCTTTCGTAAGAAGCGACCGAGTCGAAAACGCCCGAGGGACGACAAATTCGACTTGTGAGAACGGATCGATCATCGATCATCGATCATCGGGCTTATCAGAAAGGTAGGCCGCGACTCGATCGATCGTTAACGATCTCGCGATATGTCGTTAATTGGGAAATTGTTAACACGGCAGCCAACGCGAACCCGTGTCCCGGACTCGTCGCAGCGACCTAATTCCTCTTTTCTCTCTTCCTCCTTCCACTACACTCGCGAGAAAATAACTGCTGTACACGCGCTAACCGACCGGTCGACGTTTAATACGTTTCCTTTATATGGAAAGCACGCGGAATTTGGCGATTTTATCGCTTATCGCTGGACAACGGACAAACGACGATCGTGTTGGTGGTTGCAAGGTTTGGAAGAAAAATTCTAACGTTTGTCGGTGAACGTGCTCGTGGCGAGAGGTGGATCGGAAAATTACAAAGGTCGAAAGAGCGACGGGAAGCGACAAACTGAAACGTCCTATCGATAGCGTGGTCCGAGAAGCAGTGGCGTGCAACTGCACGTTCGGTACGTCGATGAAGGAGAAGTTGCGCAAAAAGTGGAATTCTCTCGAGACGAAGCTAGTAAGTAGCCTTATGTAGGCTGACTGAGGAAGGTACGTGGAAAGCACGGTGCAACAGTCGTATACTGTATACCGGCGCGGCGTGCCAGAGCCGTGGCTGGCAAGCCGCGCTGGCACTTTGCAGCATCGTCGGACCTGTTCTTCCAACTAGCCTTGGGAATACGTTGCGCGAAAAAGCGGATGAAGTAACGAGGCAAAATTACGTCTTGTTATGTCCACGGGATTCCGTAAGGATCCCGCCGATCGATCGAGCTTTTATAATGCCGGCAAAAACTTTCGATTCGTAACCTCCGGTGTGGAAGCTCGATCTCCGTTTCTTCGGATAGATTCAGTTGCAGCTACTTACCAGCCACCCTTACCATATGCATCCATGATACTTGCACGAGTATAAAAAGCGGACTATAATTTCGTAAACCGTTTCTCGGCCATCGTTTCATTTTTCTCAGTTCCTGTAGCCTGAACGAGAAAAATGAAATTACCTTTCGTTTCAGCAATAAGAGTCGAAGGTGGAAGATCTCTATTTACATGCGCGTACGTATCCATACGTAAAGAACTTCTCTATCAAGATTACAGCCTTTCTCGAGCGTCACGCGAACAGTACTCTACCTATATAGTACATATAGCATATACCATATACGCAATATATGATTTATGACTCGGTATTCGTATTACCGATCGTCCAAACCTCGTTCGGTATCGATCCTGAACGTACAATGTACACATTCGATCAGCACGAAGGAGCGGAGCGAGGTACGGGGACGAACATGCTGGCTAGACTCACAGTCAAAGGCCACGGGGAAGAGTTACACCCGTGTGTACGTGATTGAACGTGGGTTCGCGATTTACATCGCAATCGGAGTCGTAATCATCGTGAAGCGGCCACGGTGCATACGGCCAAAAGAGAGAGTGTAAAAGGAGCGTGGATCCGTAAAGGATAGACCTTATATGTGGCCACGTACGAGATCGTTAGTAAGGGTGGAACAAGGACTATGCGAACGACGACCCGCAGGAAGAGGACGACTACCCACACTACCTACGGTACCTACCGACGATTTAGCGCGCCTTTGCATCTCCCACTTTCCTTCCTCTTCGATCCTGCCCTCTCGCTTCCGTTCTTCTCGCGTCTCTAATACCCACACGTCCGCGCTTCTTCGTCCTGTCTTTGCTCGTACGCGATTGGCTCGCGCGAACCTCGCCAACGACAACATCTTTTCCCTAACTTTCTTCGCAGTTCGGTATATTATTCGCAACCGTTTACGCCGCTTCCGTACAATTTGGAAATTTTACCACGCGAGTATACCAACACGTTGTATCCGTTCCTTGGAATTGCAAATACGAATCGGCGCCGTGTCGCGCGACAATCTGCGAACGACGAGTTGCGTGGATCGTACGGTTCCTACGCTGTCAAAGTCGACCTTTTCCTTTCTTTCTTTTCAGCCACGATACTAACCGACAAGGCATACGATATATTATGCACGTACATCGATACCGAATGAATTTTATCATCGATATATGTAAGGTGAAACGGCGGCAAAAGAGATCGTTATCGTACTTTTGTCGAAAAGCGACGAGATCCCTCTTGCAGACGTTCAGATACGTTAATCTCCTCGTGAAATTCCCATCTATAACGATTTTTTACGCGTTGACACGTTCAATTAGAGCTGTTAGAAGCACAGTTACCCCCCGTAACGTTGAAGAGTCAGCGAGCGCGTCGGTTTCTCGCACGCCACTTTACGGTTTTACGCCAGCGCAGCGCAACGCAGCGCAACGTCTCCGGAGGGGGGTCGTAGGTGTCCGTCCGTGGCCATTATTTTTGCGCTTGTTAGAGCATGAAAGTGCACCGTGAACGTATGTTTCTGTCAACCGTATCGGCATCATGCATCACCCGGTCGAAACGCTCGACTCGATAAATGCCGATCGTCTTTGAAGAGACGCGCTTTCCCGCGGTATCGCGCCGACGACCACGCGACCCCGCTAATTTTCGCGCATACCCAAGCCGGAAGCTTCTAAACGAAGACGATTACGCGGATATTCGCCCACGACACGAGAAACTGGCATCGCGCGTATTTTATTCTACGCGTGCACCGAATGATCCGGCGAAAGAACCGTTCCAACCATTAAGTAAAGTTCTACCGCATGCCTGTTTGAATTCCATGAACGTAGAATCCGCTTCGGCCATTACGAAGGGGACGCGGGTGTCGCCGCGCTACACAAACCACATCTGCGCTCCGATCGTGCATTTTTCTCGCTCTAATGACATTAACTAAATTGCAGCAGGCGGCGCGCCGCGGCCAACAACGCCGTAAGCGCTGGTTCTTGCGAGTCGCAGAAATTCTGCGGCTGAATTTCTCCTGGCTCATCGGCGACATTTATTATTTCCTTTCATTTTTGCTGAATTCCCGCGATTAGTCGTTCCACGAGCACGCGGCCGTTTCTTCCACGGTTTCTCGTCCACGCGAGCCATGGAATTATCTTGATATCTTTATCGGGGCTCTTTACTCGCTTTACTCGCTTTACTCGCTTTACTCGCTTTAATCGCGCCACACAAATGCGCTCGAAGGTACTGGACGAAGAACTTTCTTGGAGACGAGTCGCCTTGTTTGTTATCTTCTCAGGGTGCCCTCGCACGATCCACCGTGTCCATGATATTTCAGCACTCTCGACGAATATCGGATTTATGTCGTATCGACGATACGCGTCGATGCTTCTGGTCGAGAACCTTGTATATAGTATAGTAGCAAGGATGTTTTTAGGAGAAAGTTTTGGGAGAAACGACTCGCTCCGTACCGTACGTTTCCTTTGATTTTATAATTTCACAGCGTTCGAAGCGCTTCGCGTCTGTGTTACGTCCAAAAGAAATTTATACAGCGCGATAACTGCGCCAACGTGCATCGTAGTATACGTGCAACAGTATAGACGTTAACGTTCGCATCCGCGTTTCGCGTTTCATTCGCGATCGCGCAAACTCGTTATCCGTACGAATAAACGTGTAAATATACGCGTGTATCAAGGGACAGTCGATTACGTGTGCGCACGCAGATGTATGTCCGTGGGCAGAACCGATCCCCGGGACCTTAATGGTCAGACATCCTCGCTGCAAACCAACTACAGGAAGTACTTACCTACTCCGGATCCTAATGTAGCGGAATAGATAACGACGTGATTCGTGCATCTGACTCGACGGGAATTTCAGGCCGACCGGTAAATATATCGAATAGATTATCCGCTGGATAATTAAGCGAAAAGGGAGCTACTGGATAACGGTTACGAATATCGAACTATTCGTTTGCAAGTTACGCGCGATATCTTTCAAATTTTCATTGGCTTTCGTTGATCGGTAAGAGTAAGATGCTCGGTAAAGTCGGCGATAGCGACGGAATCTTTCAGTCTGCGTGAACGTCGTACGTATAGCTACTTCGTTCGAGATTCGAAATAAATAAAACAACTATTTTACGCTTCCTTTAAGATTCCTAGTAAAATTACCGAGAAACGTGTTCAACGTCCAAGCTTCGCCGCGCGTTTTCATCTTGGCGCGTTTACACGAATTCACGATGATCACGATCGACGTACGTAACTCGAAATTATCCTCGTGTTTCTGACGGTAATTCCCCGCGCTTAGCATTCCCCCCTAATCGTTAGAAAACAAACAGAAAGGACATAAAAAGCGACAGAAGACGCGATGCAAGTTGCACGAAACAAACGACAAAAGAAAGACAGAAGGATGTCAATTTTCCTCGGCGAGTGGATAATCAAAGGGGGATAAGATCAGGCGTTGTTTCGGTCGATGGAAGGTAACCAACGACAAGACTGTTCGAAACACCACGACGGCTGGAGCGTGTCGCGAAAACCATTTTGATCGTCGATCGGACTCCTACAGTTTAGTTCGAATTTTCATTTTCGTCTCTTGGGTCGCCCACCGTTACATAGACCGCCGTTGTTATCGAATTTTCTGATCGGCGAATCGCCTATCGGTTCGTACTCGTACATTTTGTGCACGCGTTATCCCAAGGATGGTTATTTACGATTTACGAGTAGCGTTCGTAAGTTCGTAAGTTCTGAAATTGCTAATTTTGGCAAGCGAATGACCACCTCTCGGTGGTGATTGCTCGTACTCGTACTGGTAGGAGGATTAAAATAGAGGTAACATAGAGGAAACCACAGAGACGAAGCACGATCTAGCTAGCTCGGCCAAACGGGCAAGAGAGGATGGGACAAGAAAATATTAACGGGCAAACTCATCGTCAGAGCCACGCCATCCATCTCCTTTTTTCTCCCGACTCTTGTCCCCTCTTTCGTCGTTCTTCGGTTTCGTCGTCTTACGCTTTTAGTAGGAGAAGAAAGACGCTGGCTAATAGGATTCACGGGCCCTTTGTTTACTCGTTCCGCCGCCTCCGTCCCTTCTCCGTCCCTCTGTACGCTGCATACCAATTTTCGGTTTCTCCTTTCTTCCCACTTTCGACTCCGCGCCAGTCTTATCGAAACCGTTTAGGATTCGCTAGGAACGACAACGCGGACAGCGTCTAATTCGCGTCCCGTTCGTCCCGCAGAAAATGGGAACTTTTATTCGCGTCCTGCTCTATCGTCGCGTAGGTCGTTCGTTCTTTCCGTTGCGCGCAACGTTACCTGCGCGGTAACGGAGACGCATCTGGTCTCGTGGAATCGTTTTGTCACTTTAGTCCATCGTTGAAACGATGTCGCCGTCTCGACGATCTTAACCGTCTAACGATCCGGCTAGAGGATACGCTTCTTACCTTTACGGACGGAAAGACGAGTAGCGACGTTTATTCGACGACTGAGCGTGTGCTCGCGCGCGTATATATAAGGGGTAAGCCACGAAGCTCTCGGTAGAGCAACGAGTTAAGCTCGTTGACATCGCACTCGTGAGGTCAGCCAACCAGAGTTCGATTCCCACCGATCTTACTTTCGTACTTAGCCACTCGCTTATATTCAACCAACTACGACTCTCTGTCTGGCTATGTCGAGAGTATCGTATACATACATACATACATACATACATACATACATACATACATACATACGTACGTACGTACGTATGTACGAGAGACCTACCTTACCGTATTATTATATATTATATATCGTATATCGTATATCGTTGTTTCTGTTGCTTTGAAATTCAAGGTACGCTAATATTTCACGGCAACGAGCAACGAGCAACGAGCAACGAGCAACGAGCAACGATGCAGTTTCATTTTTTACGCGGAGTTTGCACAAGGGTATTCTGCATACGGTCGTGCGTTCTTTTTTCTTGTGGTGGAAAAAAGCGTAGAGTTCGACGACGCTCGTAGAAAAGGTATCTGGGAACGCGGTTCGAAAAGGAGTCCCACCTTGATCCATATCGGTGAGACACAAACGCGCGGCATCCACGGAGGAAGTTTTACAATGGCGTAAACGCGAATAAGCGACCTCACCGCGTAATCTTCTCGCTGCGGTTTCGCGTTGCACGGTATTTTCCGTTAAAGCGTGACCAAAGCCTCTCTGTAACGGATGTTCGTATTCAATTTTCAAATAGAAATCGTCCCTGCAGCGGAAAATTAAGTGGCGTGATGGCAACTGCTTTTTGTCTCTTGGTTCAATCACTTTTCCAAATGGCGCGGAAAAAAGCGACGTCGAGAGAACGGGAGACGGTATAAACGCTTTGTGGCGATCTGATTTTTCTGCAACGAGTAAAGAATGATCCGTTACGGAACGAGCAGAATTGTTTTCTCACTTTAATATCGCGCAACCGTTACTCTTCGCTACGTATCGAAGCGTTCGTTTCATGCGTTTTACTCGAACCTCTTGTATTTATATTTTCTTTTTCCACCTACACATTGTTTTACTAAATGGCAGATTTACAATTATTTTATGTACATCGATGGAGTCGTATTCGCGTTAAAATTCGTAGACAAAGTTCGTTACTTGCAACTTGCCTTCGAATTCATCGTGATACGAACGCAAACCTGTAGCGATATGCCTGTCCGAAGTAGACCGTCGTAAATAAAATTCGTCTCGATAAATCTTGGCATCTTTGCGCGTCCTCTTCCATTCGATAGAAAGGCAACGTAAACGCGTTGGAATACGATTTAGGAGTAGTCTCGTAAATTAGTTGGGCCACGAAGCGAGAGAAAAAAAGCCGGCGCGTATTTTCGTCGTTCGTAAAAGAAGAGAAAAAAAAAAAAAAAAGGGTAAGGTTGGCCGAAAGAACCGAGGGTCGTACCCGGTTTGCGTATGAATGGTGTCGAGTCGGAGAAAAAACATGGAAGAGCGGAGAAAAACACTCGTGGACGACCTGTTTGTCGGGAGACGAAGCTAACTGGTGGTAAAACGGAGTAGACGGAAATGTCATTGCCACGCTTCGACGCGGCGCAGCGGAGTAGACGAGAAGGACTGTTTTTTTTTTTTACGAGAGAAAGAGAAACGGTAGGGTGGAGACGAAAAAGGAAGAACGCAGCGACCACATGGCGCTATGCAAACCCCATCGTCGTAAACTGTCAGCGATACGGCTTGTGTCCTGTTAGCGAAGACGAACCTCGACTCCTCTTCTTCTTCCTCTTTTTCTGCCCCTTCTTGCGTCTTCCCCCTCTGCCTTGTTTTTCTCCGCTAGTGGCTTTTTCAGGCGGCGTGGGCGCGGCGTGGGCGCGACGAACCCTTTCGTACGATAAGGAGAAAGACATCTGCCCGCCAAACTCGCATAGTCGATCGAAACGTCGTACTCTCGAACTCGAGCCTCTAGTCCCTACGGCTCGAATCTAAGGTAACGCGAAAGACGAAACGTAGCCGGAACGATCGATCGGATCGATGCCGAAACGATTTATGCGAAATCGGTGCGCTACTCTTGCTTAAACTTTTATCCGAGGAGGTATCGTAGTCGTATACCTGCTGTGCCAAATCAGCAAAGAACACTCTACCGCGTCGGCATTTCTTGCTCGAATGCCGAAATACCGAGATGCCCACACGTGGCCGACAGACGTGGACCGTGTCTCGTTGCCAACGAACCAGCTAGATTTCGATCTAATTGGTCTCTCGAAGCCATTCCGGCTACGTTTTCGTTCACCCACCCACTTCCACCCCTCCCGCCCTCTACGGTTCCTCGATCTTACGATAGAGTCGCGTTATACGTGCTACTTTATTAACTACGTATCTTACGAATTAAGACGCGTATCGTACGGCTACCGTCGATCGTCGTAACGATCGAATAACGGTACGAGTGTAATCTCGAAGCTTCTCGCGCGTTCGACACGACCCAATTCACAGCCTCGTCCGTGTAACTCTTCGGATTTTCAACCCCCATACCCGGATATTAACGAAACTACAGCAGCGTGTCGTACGAGCCGGTTTATCGGGTCGAAGGCACCGAACGAAGAAGATGAAACGAAAATTAGTGTATCTCTTTTATGTTAAACGAATAAAACGACAAGCAGGAAAGCGACAGATAAATCAGAAACGATTCGTCTGAGAAGTTTGTATTAGCTCGTTTAGCTTCGAAAGTTTTAACAGCTGATTTCCAGTTTCGAAACGTTAGACACGATAAGTGGCGACGAAGCTGCAATTGGTTTCGAAAAGCACCGTCCCGTCGTCGACTTTAAATTATTATCTTTGCTTGGAACGCAGATCCTACTGCCCGTACTGGAAAGCGAGCGAATAACGGATCACGCTTGCTATACGATGCAACTTTCTCTCGCTAATTAAACACCGGATTAGGGATGTACGTTGGAATTCTATTTACGTTATATCGTACGAGTATAAACCAGTCGAGAGACAAGCTCGACGAATATTAAGTAAGCAGAGCATGTATCTCGATTTTCACACGAAATTTTTCTCTCACGTTTATGTTGTTACGTCGAATGGAGTCTGGTCGACTAACTGCGTATCCATTAACAGTCGTAACGCGCTCTCAGAATGTTAAACTTAATGACGTATCATGAGCCCATTAGCTTATCAATGAGCAACCCCTTCGGTATGGGGGAATACGAAAATAAACTGTAGAACCCCGTGAGAATTCACCCACCTTTCTCTGTTCCCTTTTTCCCCAGTGTGCTACATACCTTCTCACACTTAACCGCGTTAAAAGCAGACGGGCTTGCGTTACACATGGCACCAATCGTCGTCGTCGTCGTCGTCGTCGTCGTCGTCGTGGTCGTCGTTGTTGATGTCGTCGAAGACAAGGACCGTAAGGGCGATAAAACGTATTCCTCGTATTACGCTCGAAGAAACATATGTAAGGCGTTGTGCCTTTAAAAAGCGGTCAGAGTTTGTTGTTGAAACAAACAACCATACAATATCTTACGTCACATACTTTTTAAGAGAATCTAATTTATGCAAAAAAAAAAAAAAAAAAAAAAAAAAAGAAAAAGGGAGATTAATTTTTACAGTTGCTCGAACGCTACAGATTTTACTTGGAATTAGTACTCGATCAAACTAGATCGAGTTTGATGTTTTCGTCGTTTCTTATTTAGCGCACGTTTGAAATCTTCTTCGATGGAATACGAAGGATCGACTCGTGTCATACACACGCTTTCTTTATTTTCTCTTGGAAAAATCACAGCGGTCGATCTTGATATTCTTGGCGAGAACGTTCAATCGCTACGAGGCAAGGTAACGAAGCGGTGACGCCAATGCCAGGCAACGATCTAGATCCGACCTAACGCTTTATCTTCCCTCTGCGTTATCTCGGACCGGTATAATATTTGAACAGGTTCCACGCGACATGCTCGCGCGATCCGTCAGTTTTCCAGTTTTGTAAGCATGCTCGCGTGCGTGCAACGTTCTCTCGTTGCAGCTGCGCGAGACACGAGAAACTCCGAGCTCTCATGGCTGAGCTGCGGTCATCCGCCATGTCACCGCACGTCGCGCGATAAAAAACGTAACACGGCCTTTTTCTCTTTTCTTTTTTCGAAAGAACGATCCTTTTCTCCGCAACGTTGTTATCGTCGTCAACGTCATCGTCATCGTCATCGTCAACGTCATCGAGGCCGCGTTTACGATCGACGACCGCACGGGCCAGAGAACGAGGGTTGCGTTTCAAAAACCGCAGAGGGAACACCGACGCGTTGCATCGCGTCGTTCCACGCTCATGGGAACACGTTTCGTTCTTTCTTTCCTTCTGTTTGGATTCCATTCGATCCACGAGACCCTCGCAAAAATGCTGCGGTAATCCCTAGTTGCCATCTTGTCGAAGATATTCTGAGAAAAGAGGCATTTCTCTCTCTCTCTCTTCTCTCACTTTCTCTCTTTCTCGCGCGCGCTTCTTTTCGATACGTAAACTTTGATTTTGATCGATAAACAAACCTTACGGTCAGTTGGTCGTACGTACGTGTATCGACCATCTTCCAATGTTGATCCGGTAATTTCATCGCTCGCCGATGTTTTCGGAATGCTGATTTATCAATAAATTAATAAAACAAAGCGGATGCCGGATGGTAGGTGCTAATCAGCGGTTAACCAATAATCATCGGCGTTTTAGGTAATTGGATATTCGGGCAAACAAGGGTTTTTCTGCTGTATTTACGGAGCACGAGCTTCCCCGTAGAAAATAAGCAGCTCCCGAACCCGCAGTCACACTACCCACGTGGGAAGCTTCGCTTACTCTCTGTTACCGCCTTCTCATTCATAGCGTCGAAGCACTTGGCTACCTCATCCGTGTATCTTGATCGTCCTTGCTTCGAACGCACAATGGTCATCGATCCTGTCAAAGAAATCGGACGCCTGTTCTTTTGTTCCCTGTCGCGCGATGAATCGATCGTAAAGAGACACGTGGTTGGAACATCGGAACATTCGCTTATCACGTGCTTACGATAGTCGTCCGCTTCGATTTTTCAAAGGTCCGTGCTTTTAAGCCCTGGTCGCTACATTCTTTCCCTGTTCCTACAGAATAATATAAATTTATACGCATCTTACGATCGTTGTCTCATGTTTGAAACCAACGCGATAAATCAGCGTTCTTGCAAATGATTCGAAACTGTCGATCCTAAATTTCCTTCCTAATAGATCGTGAAAAAATAATGTAGTTGGTAGTAGGCGAGTATCCCGAAGCTGATTACGAACTAATATCATATTTCTGTGCTTAACATCGATGCGTCAAACGGATACGAGGAAACGCCGTTTCCGTTTCGTTCTCAACGCGTCGTTCGCAATTTACGACATAAGAAATCCATAAGAAATCGCAAGATCAATTGCAAAAGCACGCGTATCGCGAAAGGAGAAAGAGCGTACGAGCGGCTGCGATTTAATTAACACGCAGTGTGGCGATTGCTCAATCGAGAAGTATGCCTGGGTTGCCGAGCTCGGTCTCTACACACGTTGGTCAACGAGCAGTCACGATCGAATCGCGACATCTTTCGATTCCCTCGGATTCTTATCTCGTTGCTTAATTGATCGCGTCCGTTGACCCTTAATTATTCGACGATCCGCCTCGGATGACCCTCGATCCGCAGCCAGCCCTTCTCTCTTTTCCTCGCACAGCCGATTCCGGCGATCTCTTTGCCTCCTACACCTTGCCACGCTAGGAGAAACGGCCACGTTCTCTGTCGGTGACGCTGCCGGTCTTAATGGATGCTAATTCGACGACCGTATTGCGGTGCCGTTTCTTAATTAGCGGTCCTCACGAGCGCCGACTGCGATCAGTGTCCCGAGCTAATTACACGCTTCTAGATCTTTCAGTCGCTCCCATCGGTCGCGCTGTTCGCCTCCTGGCTTTTTCCACCTAAAGTTACGACGTTTTCTGCTCGCTATGGCGTTTCCAGAGTACGCTGGTTCGGCCGATGATAGGGTCCAGCCAGCATCGAGGAGAAAAGAGTTTTTGAGGGGCCGAAGAAGCCTCGCGAAGTGGGGGGGGGGGGGAGAAGAGAGAGAGAAAGCGTCGGTCCATTAACATTCGGCGCGGCAAATTACAAGCCGAGACACTAATGGACCCAGCACGGGCGGTCCTCCGTCCATTGATGGTGGGTGGTGATGGTGATGGTGATGGTGATGCTGATGCTGATGCTGATGCTGATGGTAACGGCGCGGTGTGGTGCAGCGGTGGCTGGTGGCGGTGGTGGCGGTGGTGACGATGGTGGCGATAGTGGTAGTGCCGATGCTGCTGCTGGTGCCGGTACTGGCAGTTGCCGATGTAGGTGTTTACCTGGCACGTCTTCCTTACTTTCCTCTCCTCTCCATCATTTTGCGGGACCAAGTTGCAAACGAGTTTTCGCGACACCGCGGTCTTCTTCGAAAACGCCCGCGATAGAACCCGTCCCCGACATCAATCGGTCTTGGTTTTTTCTAGCTTTTTCTCTCCCTTTAAATCGAACCCGTTATATCCCGTGATCGATATATCGGCGTATTAATCGGCGAAGAAGAAAACGTAGGTCGAAACGGATAAGCGGTTAGTTGGCGCGTCTGTCTGCATCGACGATCGGGTTTTCGATACTGAGCGATTCCGATCGGCTCGTGGCGAAAAATCAGCGTCGTTTCGGCGAAACGGGCGGAGCTCTCGCGTGATCCAATGCGGACAGGGAGCGCGATTGGCCGTGTTGTTCGCGGTGGCTGGAAAAACTGGTGGTGCAGTGCGCAGTCACTGTCACTGGCGTAAAAAGCATCGATATCGGGAGCGAACGAGCGGTTAATGCGAGCGATCAAGCGTGTTGCTGGCCCAAGAGCCAGCGTCGCGTCGCGTCGCGTCGCATCCCGCCCCGTCTCGTCGTTCCATCGCGTTCCTTCCTCTTTCGCTTCCCTTCGTGATCTCGGCTTCTTGCGCATCTGCTTTTTACTTCGCTCCTTCGAGTAATTCGAGCTCGTGCCAAAAGAAGTCGGGGAATTTGCCGCGGCCGAATGCGCTCGAATTTGATGGTTCCGCTCCCAAATCCGGCCATCTCGCTGACTCTCGCTCGCCAGAAACGTCGTTACCTTTATTTGTTCTCCACCGTTTCTTATTAACCTCCTTCCTGGTCACGTTCTCTTTACCTTTCCCCGTTCGCGGATCTCGCCGCGTCTTTTTTCCCCCTTTTCTCTCGGTACGAGAACATCGTCGTACGCGACAAAAATTCATTTGCCCGTGACGGCCGATATATTCGCGCTGTGACGTTGCACGTTCAAGCTAACAGTTTCATCTAACGTCTCGCAGAGATAGCGCGATAACGTCCATCTTTTTTACGAAACACCACCGACCACCAGTTTCTTACCGTTTCGCGAAAGTCGCAAAATTGTCACGATTTTCGAGATTCTGGTAAAATCCTCGTTTTTCTCGTGCTTGGTTTTCCGTTCGTCCGCGACTGCGATACGATTGCGGACGTAAGTCGACGACTCCTTATAATCCGTTTTCCATTTTTTTCATCTCTCGCTTCCCTCCGTTTCTGATCGAACCGGCTACGAACGACGGAAATTCGATCACGGTACTCGAAGAGTTTCCGAGACTAAAACGCGAAACAACCGAAAGGAACGAAGCGATTTCATATAGACGTCCCTTCGTTCGAGCACGATATCGAATAACGACGAATGTTGGTGATTCGTTGTGGTTTATTCCGGATAAAATGTATCGGCTCGAGGGGAGAAATTTACCGTCGTTTGCTCATTGAAAAAAAAATTTTCGCTTTTTAAGCGAAAGTTTTGTTATTATGATTAGCGATGTTCATCGTCAAACGAATAACACCCGTTGTAAATCCAGTGTTTTCCAGTTATTTCAAAATCTATTCTTCTCGAATCGATATGCATACACGTAGGTACATGTTCCATACTTTGCACGAATCGACTTCGCCCTTTCCCGTAGTTTCGAGTTTCGAGTTTAAATCGACCGTGCCACGTAACGGTAGCGTCTGTCGCTGAATCCTCTCGGAGAAATTTCCATGTTTTCTGACCAATTAAACGTCGCGTCGATCGATCGGCGAATTCGTTCATGACGCGCTGTGCAAAGTCGAATTTCAGATGGCCGTTCGGATAATGTCGCGCGTGGAGAAAAACCGCGAGCCCATTCGTCATGCCCCGACGCGACGAAAGAAAGAAAAAGGCAACGGTAGGGACAGGAGTAAAAGGGTGGGGCGCTGTTGGATTTACGAGGCAATTTTCGGCAAGCGATCCGTTAATTTGCGGACGATACGAGGCGATAAATTCACGAAAATCGCGGTTATCGATCTTTCTTACGGGATAGCGGTCACGGAGGGAATCAAAGCCGGCACGAGACCCACGGATCTCATTAATTAATAACCCACGCGTCTTATTAATTGGCCGCGAACCAACTTAACTCGTACATCTCCGGATGTAACTCGACAAATTCTTTTCGCCGAAGCAAAGCAAAGGGAGTATCGTATCTCGGAAAAAACGTTGTTACGTATTAATGACAAATTGAAATTTATACTATAGAGTCGACAACTCGATATACGCAACGCGCGTTTGTTCGCGTTAATGAAAGTTTAATTTATCGTGTGAATAGGAGGCGAGAACTAGGAAGAGACCACGGAAATTGACATGGAACCAGCGCGGAGTTTACACTCCCACGTAGCGGGATACATGATTCATCGGCATCCTCTTAATTGTCTTATTTGGTCGAGCGAAAGTAAGCAAAAATTCCACCGCAGCCTGCTAAATCGACCAACGAACGGAATTACGCGCCACGTGCATTCGATCGCTGATCGATCGCTTTCCATCTGGGCGTGTCTATCGTTCGTGTTTGCTCGAAATTCCTTGTTTGCCCAGAAGATTTTCGGGCCTCGTATTTTACCGCCCATTTAGAATCATTATCTACTCTCGTAGCGATGTCTCTATCATAACGCGTTAGACGCGAAACCTAGGTTCCTTGTTTGACTTATTAATTAACGCGTACTCGTCTAACATACCACCTACCGTTACTCGTTGACTCTCAACCATTATAATCGATAGTTTGCGATTCGATTATACGATCGGCAAACAAATTATACGATCGAATAGTAATTTTGAGGATACTATGCCCTGTTTTATCATTCGTCTGTTTATAATTTCGATATAATATCAAAGTTGCTGCGAACAATACGTAATTTCAAATTAATATCTACGCGTGTCTCTTCTAGTGGTTGGAACGAGATACAACAAACAACGAAAAGAGTGTGATATATGCGTACATTATAATCGCGCGAGTTTTCCAACTTTCCCAACTCTCGCGAGAATTCAAACTCTTTTAAACGGATTATTACCGCTTTATCGATCATCGATGCTCATTCCGTCCAATTTATCAGACTTTGAGCCGTCAGTCTGGCAACTGACGATCGAAATCGCACCAGCTCCCTTTGATTTCTACGACGTTCGCGCGTAATATAAAAACAAAAAAGCATCGATGACTTTCTAATTTTCCATCATTCGCGAACAAATTGCCGCGTTTCGTCTGGAATTCGGATACAGTGTGTAGCTACCGTCGTAGCTGCTGTGTGTAGTGCCGTTGCGGATCCTGAATACAACATCGTGAATCGTTCGTTGTATCGTGAGAACGAACGATCCGATCGATTCGATGGTAGACGCGTATCGTAAAAATGTTTCTCGTGGGATTTTTTTTATAAATCCTGCAAAGTATAAATTATAAAGTGTGGCTCCTACGAGCTTATCGCCGGTCGCGAATCCCTTATTGTTGTAAGCGACGTTAGAATCGACTAAAACGAAAGGATCGACGGAAGATTGGATCGTGATCCTCGTAACCGAGAGTTTCGTCTAGTTTCGCCTGACTCGTTACAGCGTAGAGAATTTAGCATTTCAGAATCAGTAGGAAATCAGCGCCTTCCTCCAGTCGCGAAAGATTTTACATCGATCTACATTGATTCCAATTCCTTGCTTCTTCTCACCTAACATCTCGCAATTTTTTCAACTCAAATTATACGACGTAGCAGACAAGAGGAACGCGTAACTGCTAATTGCCAACATCGAATAACAAAGTTCTAACAATCCGATTTCAAACTAATATCCGTGTGCCGATCTTAAACTTTGCGGAAACAAAACTCTGCCAATATACGCATCGATCTAACGAACGAGGAAACGAACGAACAGGTGCTTTACATCGTACAAAAATCATCTCTCGCAAAATTATCGTGGCGGAAATCCACGAACGAGACTACCGCGCCTTTTCCCGCGAATCAAAGTTCCTTGCAGCGTGTAAATCTCCGCTTGCCTGCTATTTTCGCGCAAACGTCGCGCAAAGCGCAATCGATCTGGTATCGACGGCTATTCATCGTGCTCCCGCCATAATTCTCTGTTCCCGGTTGTTGGTCGCAGCAGAGACAGCGACATATCGGTTCAAGACATTCCGGTCGTGTGTATACAATTTACGGTTCACGGTTTACAGTTTACGGTTTACGGTTTACAGTCTACAGTCTACAGTCTACAGTCTACAGTCTACAGTCTACAGTCTACTGTTTACTGTTTACAGTTTACAGTCTACAGTCTACAGTCTACAGTTTACAGTTTACAGTTTACAGTCTACAGTTTACAGTCTACAGTTTACAGTCTACAGTTTACAGTTTACAGTTTACAGTTTACAGTTTACAGTCTACAGTCTACAGTTTACAGTCTACAGTTTACAGTTTACAGTTTACAGTTTACAGTTTACAGTTTACAGTCTACAGTTTACAGTTTAGAGAGCAATGGCAAGCCCTGGATGGCGATTCCGCAGCAAATACAAGTCGTCCTTCCGTTCTTCCATCCGCGAGATTTTCTTGCTCGTGGACGCGTACGATCGATCCTTATGGGCCGAACCGCGATCTCGCCACATATAGAAACCCGAACGAAGAAAGGGGAATCCGGGAGAAACGCTTCGAGCACGAAGAACACCTGGGTACGCGGTCCTTTACGGTTTCAATTAATTCCTCTCTGCGGTTTTCTTTTTCGTCCGCTCTTCTTCTTTTCCTTCCTCTTACCGAGAAATAAAAGAAATCGCTAGCAAGTGATCAAACATTTGCAGTCAAGACGAAAGAAATGCTTCGGTATTTGATAAAAGCGAACGTTTCGAGAGCGGACGACTCGATGATCACGTGGTTGGGCAAAAATCTCGATCGTCCGTAGATCGACGATCCGTCTTCGAGCAACCAACTTTTGGTATTCGCGAAAAATTTCTACTTTCCATTTCCGATAAAATACCTGGGATCCTTTTCATTTTCTAATGATAATAACGAATATTACGCCAAAAGTTAAGAATTATTTTTGCAGTTTTATATAACGTTTGGCTCGAATCTTTCCTCTTGCGCCGTAGATTACATTATAGTTTCGTAAATTTTTAAATCTTCTACGATTACGAAAGATCGGTGCAAGAACACGAGATAGATTCTTTCCCATACGCGGAATCGCCTTGATTCCTCCTTATATTTTTATAGGCACGCGTTTACGATCTTTAAACGACACTTGGCGTTTGTACTCTCTGATCGACCGATTATCTATCCAACCAGAGATTCGATTTCGTTCCATCGATTTCAGTCGATTAAGCTGAAAAGCTTGGTAAATTTGGCTGTCGTAATCGAATTTTAATTCCAAGTATTCGGTTACGTTACCGGGAAACGTTTAAAAAATTGTTCGGTTTCCGACGTCTCTTCGTTTCGTCGGATAGAGAGAGTCTGATTATCGCGCCGATAATACGAACTTTAACGAGTGTACGCGTTTATGCCTGGTAGATTGCGATTGATACGCGTTATGCGCACGCACGTCGAGCGAAATAAATCTTGTTGGGTGTCGTGAAGCTGCCTGGATACATCCACGTTGCCCATTATAATTATCAGAGAGAATGGTCAACCATAAAGTGGCTTCGTTTTATCTTCTCTCGAACAACGTTGCTCCCTCCGAGAAGCACAAAGCAGAATGACGATACTACTGGACTGGACGGAACTTTACTGCCCGTCGAGTCCCTGATTGATACATGCTGCGCGTACACACCATTCTTTGATGCAATCATATTCGCTTGTAGATGTAGACGTAGATGTAGACCTAAATGTAGACGTAGATGTAGATGTAGATGTGAATACACGTAAACACACGCGAGGCAGCAGTAGCGTACTCGTTCGACCAGCGACACGTTGTTAATCCCACGTTTCCAGAGTTATTCGTAAAATGTAACGACAATTTGTAAGAGATAAAACGGTATCGTCCCGTGTCGGAAGAAGTTGAAACGCTCGCTTGTTCGAAACAAGGTTCGGCTAAAAATGAGACAAACGTGAATAAATATTTCGACGATATCGTCTCGTCTATAGAATGCCTGTAATTCGCGAGCGACAGGGAACGCGCATTTTCGCTAAATCATAGGACGCGTGTGTCCCACATTCGTTAATAAAGTACACGATAGTGTAATTACAGCGTACTTGACACGATATCGTAGCGAGACGGCTGCGATCGTACCGGTTAGATCAGCAGAGTACATAATATAAAATAAACATTCCACTTTACACAGTGCTACGTAAAAGATAATTTCATCGTTCCGACACAACTTATTTAGTAATTTCACAATTTTGTGAAAAAATATTCGGTCGAGTTTTCGTTTATCGCAAAAAAGAATGGTGGTATCCGTGAGAAGAATACGATGCGACAAAGATCGTTGCATTTTCCACGCGATACGAGAATTTCGAGGATTTGGCGGCTCGTTTTAACGTTAAACGCACGCTTTTTGCGAACAACGGTCAAACGCAAGACGAAGAAAGTACAGCGAAAAGGTTGGATCGAATGTAATAAGAAAGGAGAAATCGGTCGTTTCGAAGCGCATTACAACTGCGTGGTAAACTACGCAATCTCTCACTTACCTATCTAGAAAACGTAAAAACGAAAAGTTCCACGAGCAACTCGATTCTTTCTAAAATAACGTGTCCCTTAGGATGTAGACGATGATACGTATACGCGATACATATAGGTATACAAGGTTTTTCTAGTCGGTGATGAGTACCGTGGTGGGTACCGCGTTCGGTTCGTTACGTTCCTGGCTAGCTTAGAAGGGAATATTCACGGATAGAAGTCAATAAATCCAAGCGATGACGCTCAACGTGGCCTGCTGCTGGCTGGACCGGACCGGTAGTCGAGAAGAAACTCGCTGCCGGCGAATAATGGCCGTGGAATCGTCGCTTCCGTTTATAGAGATACCGGCTGCGGCCTTCTAAGCGCTCGCATACGCGATATCCTCGATGCAAGAAGTCGGTGCAGAGAAGTTGCGCGTGAACCAACTTGCAACCAGCTGCACTCTCCACAACGGCCGCTCGTTTTACGGAGAGTTCCGTTGGTCGACGCGAGTAAGATCGGTAACGATGCCGGATAAAAGTGGAATTTTAGAAATAATAATAGAAAAGAGCGCTTACGAGCACGAATGTTCTCGACGGTTGATTTCGAATCGACGAAGCGAATCGACAAACGTAATTTTACCTTGATATCTAAATAAATTTGTAAATGGCGACAAAGATGCGAATCGGCGATACGCCGCTTTATTATATCACGATATAATATCGTATCGTTCTAAGCGTAGAACGCGAAGAACGAGGTTAACGCGTAAACTCGGCGCGGATAAGCCGGATACGTTTCATCTCGTTTGAATAACTCGAATAACGTACGACTTACCTGTGAGATCGAATACGAATTCCACGCCACGCGAAGCAAAGAAACTGCAATTCCGTCACATTCTACAGTCGAGGTGAGCGAGTCGTTCTGCTCGGTAACAACTCGCTCCAATTTGTCGAGTGTCCTTAGAAAATACCAAGGGAATATTCGATTCGATCGAAGCAGTCGGACGAACGTGTACTCGATTCATCGGAGAAAAATTCTCTTCCGATCGCGCAACGACCAAAGGAGGAGACTCGTTTCTCGGTTCTTCCTATGGACGGTTTCTCGCGAAACCGAGTCCGATCCATCGGGGAACGCGATGCGAGTTCTCGAAGCAACGATCGTTGCGAACCGGTAGAAAGAAAGGCGTTTCTTTATAAAGCGTTTATTCTCCGCAGGACGTTGCGCTGTTTCAACTTTACCTTTCCGGATCGCGTCGCAGCCAACGACCCTCGTGGAAAGCTCGTGAAACATTTTGCGGTTTCTTTCGGGTTATCCCGGCGAGATTTTACAGTTGGCTTCCTGCCGACGGAAGCGAACGATTACGCGAAATAATAAAGGAAAGGTTTAATTAGGGGCTGCGGAGAAAGAAACGGAATGCGCGCAGTTACAGTTCGCCAAGATGAAAGCGTTTCCGCGAATAGAGCCGACTTTTATGACAGTTTCGGCAGAGCCGCGCGGGCGTGGGCGCCGAGATATAACCTTAAATTCGTGCTTGCGGGATGTAACTCGTAAGTTGGCAAACTGCCACCAAGGATCGCGAGAGATCTTCCGTTTTCCAAACCTTTCGTGGAAACTTTGACCGCTCTTATTTCTTCGGTTCTTATTGCTTTTCTTTTTTTCTTCTTTTCTTCTTCGCCCTTCGCCTCCAGATCCACGCCTTCGAGCGAAAGATTCGTCCTTCCTTCATCGTAGATCGTTCGTTCTAAAAATAACAATTCGCATCGATTTACCGGCGAACAACGAAATCTCCGCGTCTATCCGCAACTTTGCTAATGCATATTATTTTTACGCTGTTACAGATGCACGTCGAAATACGTGGGAGAATACTGTCAACATCTGAACCCGTGCCACACGGGACCACGCTGTCAAAACGGTGGTTCGTGCAGGGTGAAGGAAAGTAGCGGGGGTGGTACACCTTCGTTTACCTGTTCCTGTCCTGTCGGTTTTACCGCGAGCCTGTGCGAGATACCCATCGAGAACGCGTGCGACTCATCTCCGTGTTTGAACGGTGCCACTTGCAATCTGAAATCGCTCCATGAATACGTTTGCACCTGTGCCACTGGATACACCGGTAAGGATCTCTTAGTAATTTCATTCTCTAAATCGATATATATATATATAAAAAAGAAAAAAGAACAAAAACTGACACGGCGCGTCGCGACGTAACGAAACGGCGGATTTTTATCGAGAAAAAGAATTGTACGCTTAATCCGACTCGTTCTACAGTCGCGGTATTTTTTCCAACAACTTTACAGAGTAGGCTTCGCACGTTTATCGTGGCACGATTATCTCGCATACGCGTTGATTATAGCGTCCGTTGAAACGTTAAACGTGACGTTAAAACGATATACGGTAATCGAGTTTAAATTTAGATTGGAAAACGCGCTTCGAGCAACGCTCGATCGAAATAGCTTGAAAACAAACCTGAATCCAAATAAACGCGTTCTGTGTGGTAATAAAAATCGAGATTACAATTAGCCGTGAGAAAAGAAAAAGGGAATTTAGAAAATAGGACGCGATATGCGAAACGACGAAAACGGCGCGACAACCGGTGTTCGCATCGTCCTTTGCATCGATAGGACGAAGACGGTACGAAGAACGAAGGATTGGTAACGGCCGACGTCCGCCAAGCTGGCGCGAATTCGTATTACCGAGAGAGATTGACGGGGTAAAACGAACGGAACGAACAGCGGCGACGAATCGCAGGTATCTTACGCGTACTTATTTACGTAAAAGGTCGTCGATGAACCGATCGAGGAGATAACCGCGGTAGTCGATGCGTTCAAAGGCATTCGTGCGTCGGGTTCTTCCTCGGCCGAAACACGCGAAAGAAGTTGGATTCGTTGGCGAATTTGTTCGCATGGCGGAAGTTTCGATGCGTAGCCAAACGAGTATTTTTTATGGGCCGGCTATACGCAGGCGCACGTGCTCTCTTGACAAATTCGTAACGATGTAAGAAGGAGAAAGAAAAACGAGGACGAAAGAAGAGGAAGGGAAGAAGGAAGAAAAGGAGAAGCTTGTGCCAGCCGGATAATTGGCGGAGAGCGATACAGCGTTTCGCCGCGGCGGTACCTTTGGCCCAGTGGTTCTCACATTCAAACTACCAATTTTCCTGCTCTCCATCTTTAACGTTAGTCTTATTTTATCATCGTCGTATTACATTATTCGTATCGGCAAAATGAAGTTGGCGGTTAGTAATTGGTAAAATTAGTAAAATTCGCGAGATATTTTGCGGAACGCAAAAAGGTTACGGCGAATGGGGTAAACAAATTAGGGGATGCGAAGAATATATATACGTAATTGGATTCCTTTCGTTGCTTTCGTTACTTTCGTTGTCTTCGTCTCGACGATGGCACGTTATTCGTTGTTAACGCGAAATCGTCGGAGAACCACCGACCATCGCTAGCGAATGCGCGAGATCGCGCGCAGATCCAGAGGCAAAGACATCTTAGATTCGGCGGAACGACGAACAGCGACTCTGGTAATTAGTTTCGCTAAGCGGTGACCTTCGACAGCGGAGAAATAAGATTTTACGTAGATAGCAGGACTTTGTCACCGTCGTCGTCCCATCTTCTTAAACGATATCTCTCTTCTCGACCGGAAGCGAACCTCGGCACGGGCGATTCGTAAAATCGTGGTAAACGTATCTTAGCGTCGAGTAATATTCGATTTCTCGATACGTACGCGTATCTAAGCGGTACCGTTCGAATTTTGGCTTATTTCCGTACGATATACGCGTTTCACGCTCGCTATCGCAGCCATTCTCTCTTAAATCTTTACGTTGTTAAGCTGTTGTTACGTCGTAAGTTTCCACGTGCATACATTATACGTTTAAATTCTCGCATTCTCGCGTACATTCTTACACAGATACGTACCTCTGCGTAACGCATTTGGTGGTGACGGGGTTGATCCATACTCGTACGGCAGGATGGAACGCACCCCTCGGCCTTCGTCCTCCCTTTCGCTCCCCTTCGCTCCCCTTTTATTCGATTCTTCTTCGGCTCCGTCTATTCGCTAGCAGCTGCCAGCAAGCCTTCGTTATCCGTTTTACTTAACGATTCGAAGATGGGATTTCCGTGCAAGTACACGCTCTCTAAACGAGCAGAAAGCTTCGTACGACTGTGTACGTCTGTTGTTTCTCTACGGGCTACGTAGAGGGCGATCTATCGGTATTTAAAGTATCAAAAAGCATAGAAAGTCGGAGGCGTTTAAACTTTAGAAACGCTTACCTATATCTAATAGTATCGTTATATCTGCGCGAAAATGTAGACAAATTTAGAAAGTAATCGTAACGTATCGACGTTTAGGGTAGATCAACAGCGGCTGTAATACAGCGTATTACTCCAGCTTTAAAGTATGTGCGAATATATCGTTAAGGACACTTAACGTGGCTGTGGA
Source organism: Bombus pascuorum (assembly GCF_905332965.1). NCBI lineage: Eukaryota > Metazoa > Arthropoda > Insecta > Hymenoptera > Apidae > Bombus > Bombus pascuorum. The sequence continues at coordinate 219,679 of NC_083490.1, read as the reverse complement.
ACGATCTTTTCGCAATTCGATTTACAGAGTTGGGTCAAGATTTCCGTACGCCGTTCAAAGCGTAAAAGGCTCGTCGTGTATCTCTACCATTCGTTCTTTTTTGCTCTGTGTGTTCCAGGCGAGCACTGCGAACGACAAGACCACTGCGCCTCGTCGCCTTGTCGAAACGGGGCCGAGTGTCTGTCGCTGGAGGACAGCTACAAGTGCACGTGTGCACCCGGCTTTACGGGGCCGAATTGCGCGGACGACATCGACGAATGCGACAGGAACCCGTGCAGACATGGCTCCTGCAAGAACATTCACGGATCGTACAAGTAAGTCGAACGACATCGTTAACGGTCCCTTCCCGATACTTTACGTATCTTCTTTCAACGTAAATTGCGCTCTCGCCCTTTTCGATGAAACTACTACGATGCGACTCGATTTCCCGCTAACCTATTCGACGATATCATCGGTCCTCCTTCCTCCTTCCTCCTTCCTCCCGTCTACATCTCTCTCGCTCGTTCGATCAGCAGGACCAGGCCGATGCACATCGTGGCAACTACGTACTCGACATAAACTTTTATCACCGTTTCGTCGGATCGTGTTATCCCATCGGAGCTTCTATAGCTTCGAACGGTCGAGCGAAACTCGGGTTACGCGATCGAGAAATCGGTTTTGCTTTTTAATACGTATACGGCCGCTACGTTTAACGTTATATTTACGTTACCGAGTTCGATTTTCGCTCGTGAAATTCTGTCTACGCTTACTACAAAATTGCGCATGATTTCGGTAATTTAACGATGAAACGGTTATTGCTGTTACAGTTTCAAGTTATAGTACCGCGCGAGCGTACCGAAATAAGTAAATAATTAAGCTTGCACGCAAGAGCGTGTTATACGATTACGATATACATATGTACTTGTATATTTTACGTTTACGACAAATAAGACGGTAGAACGCCAAAGTTGGCACGATGAAAAGGAGAAGAGAAAAAAGAAGGGGTTGCGGAAAAGAAACGAGCTCGCCAAAAACTGGTTCCACCGGGTAACTTAAGGCCCGGCGGCCGCGGCGCGCCGCGGAGAACATAAATCCGCGCTTTGTTGAGATCGAGTCGAGATTAATCGAGACCGGAGTCGAGTTGACCGCGCGAGAGCAGATAATGTCGCTGGGTGCAACGTTATATCGAATTATATCGAGTGGACGCCGATGGCTCCGAGCTTGCACGCCGTACTGTACACGTACGCTCCATCTTTTCGTTTCCTTCGTCGGGAAGAGACGCGAGACAGGCGGTTTCGTCGACCGGGCGAAATCGTATTCTCGTCCAGGTTGCGATCGCCCTCCGAACATCTTCCTCGTCTTTCTAGCTTTTCTATCGCGATTTCGATCGAAACGTACCGAACGCGCATTACATTTACCATTACAGTTACCCGTTACAGTTTCCGACAACGAGGCTCGACGCAAACGACCACGCACGTGCATGGAATTACGCGTACAAAGAAATAGACGCGATTAACTTCAGCGAAAGTTTTTCCTATCGATTTTCGTTGCGTGTAGATTTCTTGCTTTGCTCTCTGAAAAATGGAAATGGATTGGATCGACGAATATTCAGAAACATTTTACGCGGCTTAACCTCGCTACTCGTTTCGGTTGTAGCTTTACTACTACGCTCGCTACCTCTCGGGATATCGATACCTTCTTGAAAAGTCTATCTCGCCAGCTTTGCAGAGGCAATATCTCGTCGGCATCGCTCGCCCGTAATCGCAGAAGCGAGCATGTATTCGCGCCACCGCGATATTGGCTTACGTAGAATACGGCAAAGGGAGGAGAAAGAAAGCGACGTTAATGCCGGCGCGCACCCTTAATTGAACGGTATCTGGTTAACACGGACGAGGCAAACTTATACTTGGATAGAAATAATCGAGCTTTAGCCGGCTAATAAATATCGGCGAGGGGTTAATCGCACCGCTACCCAATAATTCCGTTTAACGTCGTTAATCCGCCTCTGCCTGTAGAGCGTAGACCCCTGTAACCTTTCCTCGCCAGGGATAGTTAACGCCGCATATATGCATCGACGTACGCGTATCCCATTTAGTCGCGGCATTAAACCTGTCTCTCGGTACCTTGCCAGTCTGCAACCGTGTCCGCAAGAATTATATTATTTATCGGATATTTTAATATTTTCGTATTTTCTCGAGAGAAAGAACCACTATCGTCTCTCTCACTCTCTCTCTTTCTTCCATTCTCCCATTCTTCCATTCTCCCATTCTTCCATTCTTTCATTCTTCCATTCTTCCATTCTTCCCGCCTTCTTTCGTCGCTGTCGCCTCTGCAACCCTTTGCTCCGCCTTTCTCCGTCCACCGATCCGATCCCTCTCGCGCTCGAGAAGCAATAACGTTCAATTGGCTCTAATAAAGACTTTGACGTGGCGTGCCTGACCGCCAGGTGGTGCTGGCCGAAGCTGCTATGTTATTAAATAGTTAGGTTGAATCGGTGGCCGAGCATATCGCCACGTCGAGGACAGGCACTCGATCGACCGACTCGATCGACTCGCGATAAATAATCGAATCCCAACTACGAAACATCCGATATCGCTAACGTACAATAATTATTTTAATTCGTACGAGTCGCTTATGCAAGTTGTCCGCAATAACGATCAAACTGAAATCTCTAACATTCGAAAAGCCATTCTCGCGGCTCGCGATCACTGTCCGCTACCGCTACCACTACACGGCAAACTACGTGCGAGAAAGTGCACGCGGTTGGCTGAGTCTGTACGCGTGCTCGCTGCTCAGGGCAGGATGTGATTTATGAAACGATCTGCTTGAAGTAGAATTTAATTGAGCGGAGGCGAGGGAAAAGGAAGGCCACGTGGACCGACGTTCCTTAACCTTCTAACCCGACGCGACGATGGATCCGCAACGGATCTTAATAAATTACGGCCTCCGCAGCAATTTCGAACCTCGCTGCGATCGACCTCGCAGGGTCCGCTTCTTTCCAGCTTTCAGCCGAAATCTGGATCCCGCCTTCTCGTATCCCGGAACGCTTCCACGCTTCTCCTCTTCGTCTTGTTCCCCGATCAACGAATACAGTTTCGATCGCCATCCCAACGTCTTTTCCTCTCCGAAAACTTTTCCCTCTACCCTTCCAAATTTTCTCCACTCCTGCAATACGTACGTATTCCCGTACGGTACGAGCTTCGGCTTAACTAACGACAAGTTGGTTGGTAATGACTCAAATTACGCGATTTCGATCAAATTACGATAAATAGCAAATAGATCGGATAGATCTTGAGATATATTTTTTCGCATAAAGACGTATAAAAACGTGTAAAAGATTACTATTTCGTTCGGGATATGGATATTGGACCGTAAGGAATCGCAATCCCTTAAATTTAAGCAACGGTGTTAACCATTTTTCCGCTACGATCGACCGTTTTGTCTCGAGTTGTCGATTAATCGACGAACAAGTTTTTTCACGCTCGAGAGCGGAAAGTTAAAGGCGACCGCGATCGACTATGTATCTATGTTGATGCTAGAGAGATGATAATCTGTTGCGCGGTTGTGTTGTTAACCTTGAAACCGAAGCAGAAGAAGAAAGTGATCTAACGAAGAGGTGTTGGCGTTCTCACAGCCTCGCTCTACGTTCCGACCGTCTCCAACGATCTCCACCGCCGGATGCGACTTTACTTTCGTAATATCGTCCTATCCATAGATTGCGTGGAGGTGTGCCCGTGGCCGTGTCACGTAGTCACAAAGTCTGGCCTACCAACGATTCACCAACATTGGTCAACGACTCGGTTTTCGAGTCGTTTCCACGGAATAAAGAAAGCCTTAGACGAGGTCAATCGGGTCTGTTTCTCTCGTGGAAACGGAGCACGATAGAGCGGAGAAGAAAGAAGGACGGTGTAGAAATAAGGATCTCGAGCGATTCGAGGAACCCGTTTCTTGGCCGCGACACCGACCGCCGCCCGATAACTACGTGCCTCGAATGCGAACGCGCGGCATTTTCAAATTTCGCCCGACTACGCGCTCGCCTAGCCGCGTCACGATCTTTTTCCACCATCGAGGACCTCTGTCTATCCGGAGAAAATATGGAGACGTTTGAAAACGTTGAACCTGGGTTGTCGCATTATCAACGGTGTTGATACGCATCGAGGAGACGGGCATTCGGATTTTTCGAACATGTTCGCTGGAATTCTTCTCCGGAGGTCCATTACGTGCTTCGAGTACGAGAGTATCAACGTATGTAAAACGAGCGTAAAGTAATGCGACCAGTTTTGGCCCTCTATTTTACCGAGATATCGAAAATTCGCCTCTCGCTCGTCCGTCTTCTCTCGTGTAATCGCTTTATCGCGAACAATCTTGCTCCGTATTTAAACGCGATTCAAAGGTATACTAATTTTCGCTAACGATATAGCGGAACGATATAGAAATTTGTCAGAAATATATAACGGTAACACGTATCCGTTTGCACCTCGATGCGCATTTGGACTAAACAAGAACTGCGTATATCGGCGAGAGAAGTTGAACGCGTGAGATTAATCGCGTAAAACTCGATCGAGCTGTCAAGGTTAAATTCCGTTGCCTTTTTTTCACTCTTTTTAGAGAATGGATGATGCAAACGAGCTTATACGTTTCGTTATTCTCCTTTTTTCGAGGACGATCGTGGAAAGCTTAGAAACGTTCTATTTATATAATAAACACGATCCAGAAAAAAATGCGCAGCGGACGCTATTAATAATAAGCTGTGTAGCTCGGATCGGACACGAGCTCGAGTAACAGCTTTCGACGCTGAATCGTTGAAAGAAATTATCGATGATTCGACGAGCTGATCTGGCCAACGATTGTTTAATTACCGCTACGGTACGCGTCGTATCGGTCGCTCTTCCACTATTTGTAATCAACGCGGAACGTCGTAGGCGTTGAAGGATAGTCGCTCGATCTACTCGGACTAGCGTAGCAGCAACATATACGTTCTACGTACAAGGTTTTTCAGTCGGCCGTGTGTGATCTATCGCGTTATTCGCGGTACAATTTTTACGCCATATATAATCTATACGACGGATTCGTTTGAATCCAACACAGTTTCGGAATTGGGAAAATGCCCGTACGAAAATGCACGTAGTAGGAATCGTTGTGGAATAAATTACGTAATTGCTCGTTCGAGCAAGCGCGGTGCGTGTTTCCTCAGATTTGCGCAGGGAATTTTCACATTTTTAATTCGCCTAAAAATACAACAAATAGTTGGCGGAGTATGAAACCTTCGTGAGTTGCGGAAGCGAGGAAAAAAGGAATCCAAGCGTCGATAGTTTGATAATTTTTCCGCGCGTTTGTTTGAAACATTCTGAAACAGGATTATCGAGTTTCCTATACGTATATGCTTGCTACGTTTCTTCAAACCATGCCTCGTTTAAAATATTTTATTCTTTTCTATATTTAATCTTTTTTTTTTTTTCTTATGGATTCGCTTGATAACTATAATTGGCTATAATTCGCGCAACGCTCTATAGAAACGACGAATACGAGACCAAGTCGCTTTGACTTTTCGCCGATTCGCGGTAAAATTGTGCAAACAGCAAGAATATTCAACGGGGAAGTTTATCGTCGAGAATCGTCTGACGTAACGATTATCGAGCCCAATTCAGGCAATTACGACGGTGGGAAAGCGCCCTGCGCTAGCGTTCCATTAGCCGCGTTAGTCCAACGTTATGCTCCTTATTTTACGCGCGGTGCATCCGTTTACGTCATAACCCCGGACACACAATACCCGACGCGAAATTAATTGTTGCTCAAGCGTAACGATTAATCCGGCAAATTAAAAGTTTCATCAGGCCCGAAACATCACGGTGAAAGACGACTCTATTTGTCAGAATTGCCAGAATGGTATTCATCGATGGATACTCGGTAACGGACTTGCGACCTATGAAACAAATAGATGTAGTTCGAGGATAAATAGTCTGCGCTATACGCGACGGTACGAATATTTTTTCTTTCGCGTACTCGTGTTCAGAAATAAAATTATCGTTGACGAACACGCGTACAAAGTAATTTCAACGAACAAAGACACGATTCGTACTAATAAAATAAGGCCGTTGTGCGAAGCAGTCTCGTTTCTCGTTTCGCGAAATATAACGGCAACGCTGATGTATAATCAATGAGACGATCTAGATCTCGGTTCCATTGGAAAAACATCGTGTAGCAGTCCCGTGCGAAAGCAGAAGGAGAACGCCCGGGAACCGGGAGCCGGAATATCCTTGCGACATCCGTTACATTTATCGTAACGCGTGGATCGTTTTTCCCGCGATTTCCATCCACGTTGCCCATCGTCGCCCATTCGCGTAATATTCGTAACCGATGAACCCACTTGCCGTCGAGTCGAAGTTTCTGTTTCGTTAACCCTCGTACGAGCAACCGGACGAATACTCGGCTACCGACAGCTACCGATTCTTTTACCGCTTCCCGCTAATTATTTACGAAAGAGAAGGAACAACGCGTAAGCGTAGATTTTGTATCCGATGAAATAAACGACATGGAATGAGTCACGGGATCTACTCGTTTTTCCATCACCGTTCACGTAGTTGACATTTTCTCTTCTCTCTTTCCTTCCATGTGCAACATGAAGATTCTCGATAATGCCGTAACGTTATAAAGCTGTAACGATCCGAAGCAACGCGCGGTCCAAAGTGGAAGGTTATTATTAGCCGGGAGAATACTTAATATTTCATGCGAGAATGTTTTCATCGATGGACTTAATAGCCTCGTAAAAATGATGGAGAAGGAGCGTCTGAAGAGAGACCTGACCGCTCTCCCGTCCCTCGATCGTTCGTGATTTCAATCTACCCGCACCGTTCCAATTTCGCATCAATTAAATCGGTGGACCTCGTATAAACGGCTGTTATCAATTTACAACGTTACCAACGGTCAAACCGTCGTCTAACGCGCTGTCGTGGTTTCCGTTAAATCCCTCGTCTATCCTTTTTCTTCGGTGTTTTTTTCCTTTTCTCGTTTACACGCCACGATTAAGGCCAAACCTTTTACCCATTGAAACGAAAATTATGCCGCGATCAAGCCTTCGCTATTTTACCTTTCCAAGGTATTGCTCGAAACTCCAAGAATCCGCGTGGTAGACGCAACGATCTTGCCCTCTTGTTCTCTCCCGACCTGACCGTTCGTCCGGGAACGATCAGGCAAACCGAACAAAACGACACGAAACAAAAGTCGCGTTCTCGATGATACCGAGTCGATCGTGACAAATCGCCACCCACTCGTCCTCTCGATCTAGTCCAATTAGTTTCGCGCATCGGTGGTCCACCTTTTTGCATTTATCGTGCGCGCCAGCAGACCCTTTCTTACTCGTCGGTTTGCTTGCGCGTTGTTTCGAACCGAAACGCATTGCCCGCGACCGAATTGACCCGTCTTGAAATATCGTCCCTCGCCGTGGTCAGATCATCGAGCCACGACTTTCGGTTTATTCGGTACTTTGTATGTCGGCGAGTGTCCTGTGGCGCGATGCTTTCGATCGCCGTAACACGTTCGGTGTTCTTCGGTGGTAGAAACTCTCCGACACTGACGACTTAATTACCAACAGAATCTTAATGCTAATCGCGTGCCTAATTAATCGGCAGAGAGAAAAATGGTAGTATAGAAAAAGAAATCGTGATTCGACGATGCTACGCGAGATATTCTTCTTCTCTTCTTTCTTTGGCCAACGGTATAGCGATGTTGGCAGAAATATAACGAGTCGATCGAAAACTCGTATAACTTACGATACATACGTTCATGCATACTTGTGCAATTTCCACATTTACATTTTTGAGTGGTGTGAAGCGACAGATAAGATCGATCAGAGTAAAATACAACCGTGTTTTCGACAGCTTTATATTTCGCTATAAACTTTGGAATTTGTCAAAACGAGAGAAACAAACAGAGAGACGAGGTTCGATTCTAGAAACAATTTCCGACAACCTTTCTCTTCTTCGGCTTCTTCCGAATTCTTTTTTCTTTTTCTCCGTCAAGAACCACGGGGAAGTCTGCTCGCCAACTGGTTCCCCAATCGTTTCCGACCTGACATATTTTCTTCCTTCGACGGTCAACGGTCGAGGCTCGCTCTGGAACTTGCTTCTGTCGCGTCCAAGCACCCCATACGAATCATAGAACGGAGACGCGTAAACATCGACGCGCGGCCAAGCAAGCCCTTCGCCGATTCGTCTACCGCGTGCTCGACCAACGGTCGGTAGGGAACCAGCACCATTTTACGCGTCTTTCTCGATGCCTACCGAATCCAACAATTGACGGACAACGGTCGAGAAGCACCGAATAGCACCGACTGCGATATGGAAATGATTTATATTCTTCTCGATCGAGGATCGCGAATCCTCGCATCCAAAGGGTTTACCTCGCTCCTGATCTGCTCCAAATACGTATAAGACGTCGCTTCGCTCTTTGAGATAACGATAACGATCTTTACGGAACAGCGATAAAATTTGTTAAAAAGTCAAGGATAATGACGCAGTTGTCGTATTCGGTCGTATTCGATTTGATATAAGAGAAAAAGAAGAAAATTCCGTTGCGGAAAAAACATTATTAGAAATCGTAAAACGCATAAACCGTCGTATTCGTCATAGAGGCGGAAATGTATGGTCGCGAAATATTTGCTGCCGCTACGATATTTCGCGTCGATCTGGCTGGGGGATTCCTTAGTTTTACGACTACGTTGCAAAAATCGGATTTCATAAGCTCTTTGATAACGTTCGATCGAGATATTCCGAGCAGCGGCTGTGCGATTTATTCCGATTTATCAGTTAGGCGCCTAGTACTTGGTCCGCCGATGCTATTTTCCATACAGTAAGCGAAGCGAATTTCACGCTCTCGCTGGAGTATTCGGTATTATATTTATATACATATAGATATTACATTATATATTTTTATATATATATAGAGAGAGAGAGAGGACAAAGGAGGGTCGTCAGAAGAAATACGAAAGCCCTCGAAAACCTTGTTGTCTGGTTTGCACGGTGCGCGTAATCCATTCGGTTCGAACAATGCGCGTAAACAAGTGGAAATGAAATTTTTCGATTGGCTAGCTTCGAGACTCCGGCACCGGAGATGCTGTTAAGCGTGTGCCGGTCAACAAGATTTAATCGGAATTTTTGCGCCTCCGGCACGCTTTTGCCCATAGTCTGTTTGCTCGACCGGCGCGGCGCATAAATATTCATAAGGGCGGATTAAAGATTCATACGGGCGGATTTTTCGAGCATCGTGTAAATTTACACGAATACAAGAACGGTGAAATTAACCGTTGCACGATCGGACGAATGGAAAGAATCGCAATTTTAAGTGTAAAAATCAAAAGTTGATGTAATACAGATATATCGTTGGGCCGTGTCAGGAGCCGTGTACGAACGAAACGTTGACAGAAACGCTAAAAAATGCAAACGATCGGCACGCGGCAAATTTGGCTTGGCGATGTTTCGGTGTATACGCGGAGGGAAATATCGCGTAACCATCGAATTAGCAAAATTCTTGCACACTATCGTGGATGAAGGAGGGCGAGGAAGAGAGAGGAGGCGAGATGCATTCATGCGTGCAATGATTCCGCATCGTTCCTACGACCCAGGGTCCTAGGTGGTAGCTAAAGCGAGAAGATCGGAGCAGACGGCGAGACGGCCATGCGCGAAAGCGGGATAACACGCTGCATAGTCGAAGACTAACGAAGGACGACGGAACGAGCCGAGGGGACTTTGGAAAAAGATAGACAGCTTCGCTGCGGCATTGGCGGGGGGTGGGTGGGTGGGGTGGGGGGTCGGTCGCGTCGCCACCGCCAGCAGAGAGGGTCGCCGACGACGATGGCGCCCTCTGAACGGCCCAGTCTGGAAAGTAAGGTTAGTCTGTCGCTGGCCGTTTGCGGACGATACACGTTTTACGCGTGTCTCTGCCGAGTTCACCTCCTCGGTTCGTCAACTGTGACTGTGGTAAATACGCGCGAAAACAAGTGGCTAGGCGGCCTGACGGTACATCGCGTTTCGTAAGCGACCGTGATTTATATGTCGCGATATTTCGTATCGTTGCATATTTCTTCGGTTGCTGCGAGATTTTCAAAGTGGCACGCTCCGCTCCGAAAAGCCCGCTAACCGTTGCGCGTAGCGTTTCGATACCTTGCGCGAAATTTGGCTAGCGAAATCGGTTCTCTGTAAAATCGTCGTGCAAGAGTGTTTGGTGGAAAGTTAGGCGAAAGAGTGGCTCGTGAAAGAGGAGATAACAGGTAGTTGGAAAAATGCGCTGGAAAAGGAGCAGCTGGACGGAAGCACGATGACGAGAGAGACGAGATTCAGCAACGCTACGTACCCCTCCGTTCAACCGTCATGGCCAGCTTCTCGGCGAACCGACACGTAACACAGGATAGAGGCAATTTGAGCGAATTTAAGGGCGTTTAAAGCACTCGCGGCGTAGTCGCCCGAAACGAATCATCCTCGTCCGTCTTTCGATTCTTTCGTTCGAAGCGAAACGCGCCACGACGATCGAGAACGACGCGTGAGAAAGAGCGTGAGAAAACAGCGGCTGCCACGACGTTTCTCTCTCTGGAACGAGGAACGGCCGAGATACACCACGCACACACGCGCACCCCCGTTCCACCGTCATGCTCTCGTATCTCTCGTTCCTTCGCCTAATCCCCGTCCTAAACTTTCAACCTTCGCGTACAGCTCCTTTCCTCATATACCTCGCATAGTTTGTTCGATTGTCCGAATCGTCGACGAAAGTAGCTGTCAGAAAATATACAGTAGCGTCATCGACGACATCGCCAACCGAAGTTTCCCAGGATTATATCTGGTCGTTGGTCGTCGGACAATCACGTGCAATCGTGTGAAACGCTATGCGCCGACGCGACGACTCGGCCAATTTTCTACTCTTTTTCCGATCTTGCCATCTCTTTTCTCTCGCTATATTTCTCGCGCTATAGGAAACGTGACTCGAAGAAGAAATGGAAAAATGAAAGTATGAAAAGTGGTGTGTACGCGTTGCAGCAAGGAGAACACCACCATACACGCCCGTAACGGGATCCAGCCGATGATAAACCAGCGTACTGGCTGAAAAAACTAGGTATCCTTCTGTAGTGGAAAAATCGCCCCTCTTATACGTCTTCCGAAGAAACTGTGTTTGCTTTTGCTTGGATAATTATTGCTCAACGACTATACGGTTTGTGATAGGAAACTAGTGCAATCAACGGCCTGTGAACTTGTGAATTTGCTATTATCGCGCATTTGGTATTATACCGTGCGACCGTTAGTGCATAAGGTGTACAGGTGGATGTGTTTATTTTTCTATAGTGATATTCTGCTGTTTATGAAAAGAAAGTAGCTGTTTTAACGATGGTGAGCCTTAAAAATGAAGTGAACACCGAACGAATCTTCGTCGAAATATGAGGAGAGCGTCGTCCTGCGACCCGGGGCAATCGATTTCCTGCGAAAATGTATCTTACGCGTGTGTTGTTGGTTCTTCTGCTGGCTACCGGCTCAAGGTGCGTTGTCGTCCCTTTAAACTCTACGATTTCCACATTTTACTTGTAAATCACACGCACGCACACCTTGCGCATCAATTATTCGTCGAGTTCGCACGTTTTTGCCGATAGATGTGTATAAATATGCGCATAAAAAGTACCGCGTCGAGCGTAAAAGGTCGACGCTACGGCAGAACCGGTATTATAAATATGTATCGATTCTGCCAATAATTAACGCGGTTTATCGATCTCCCGTTGCCCGGACGAGAGCGAACGAATGGGAGAACTGTGAGAAATCGATCGAAACGATTCCGTCCTATGTTCGTTAAAACCACGTTCTTGATTGCCGGCGGTACTTACACAGACCGACTCTTATTTTTCGCGACATCTCAAAAAATATCGCTGTCGCTATCGTCGGAGGCGTTACGTCCGTCGATCGGATATTTACATCGTTCGATGTCGCCTTGGTAATCTTTACCGCCGTAACAACGCACACGTCAGTCCTGTCAAATCTATAAAACTTTCTCACATCCGTTGTCTTGGCTGATAAAACGAAGCCTTTCCTCCTATTAACGATCCTCCGATTCGCTGACCGGTATGACGTCCACGCGTAAGTAACTTTTCTGCGCTCGTCTACTCGAGTATATGCGGCATTTCGGTAAACGGTACTTCGATAGGACGTACATGGCTGAAAATGCGAAAACTTTATCGTATCGAACGTTTTTAAGATCGTAGGAGAATCAATCGCCAGGTTAATAAATCCTGTTCTTCGAAAGTCGGCGATATCGACTCCTATTAGACGGATAAGCAAAAACGTTTCTGCCTCGATTTCAAAACAAGAACGAAACAAGAAATACTCGTTGCATCGTATTCGTTGGTTGCACCGGTGCGGACGATAGAAATAATAACAACTCGCAATTTCACGTATCATAGTTAGTTAGTTGGTAAATACAACAAAATATAACGAAAGTATCTGCGGTATTTTTGAGAATCTTAAACACCTGATTTTACATTCGATACAACTATGTAAACAAGTCTTGTTCTCTCTCTCTCTTTTTAACGAGAAGTTCGTCCAACACAAACACACACACACACAGAGTGTAATTAGCGCTGCAGGAGTTGATCGAGCGAGCATTAACCGATAATTTATCACTTCGGCCAATCGCCGTTTTATCGAACGATCATCCTCGTTCTCGTGAAACACTCGAAAGATGAACGATTTTAACGAGTGGCGTTTCATTTGCAGATGCATGTGCTCGAGCGGATACACTGGCCAAAATTGCGAGAACGAGTATATTCCCTGCGACCCATCGCCGTGTAAAAATGGAGGCACGTGTCGTCAGATCGACGATTTGGATTACCAGTGCATCTGTCCCGAGGGTGAGTTTTCAAATTGTTTCTGTTTCAGTTACTCTTTCAATCACCAGGCTGATTCTCGAATATACGTAATGAAATCAGGTTGTCGGTAGTACGCAACTTGCGAGTTCTGAAAAACGTCTCGCTTTTGAACCGCACCGATTCTTTCGAACGGTTCAAGGTACGTGGCTTGGGTTAAAGAGTTCACGACTCGATTGGCTTAAAGTCGACGGATTTGGAATATTATTTGTAAACGCGTGAAAAGAATCTTTCAATTTCGATAGAGTGGAAAATCTCCGACCATCTTTTGCTTCCTATCGTTTTTATTCTCTCTCTATCTCTCTCTTTTATCTCGATTCGAGTAAAAACCAAACCAGTGCTTGAAATTTCGATGAATCGTCTTCCTCCCCCGAGGCCGACCTCGCGATACTCGGGGCCGTTTGTTCGCGGCTCTCTCGCGAATCGAAAAGAGACAAAGCGCATCGGGTCGCTGTACGTCGATCGCTTTTTGCGAGGGCGATTTAGCGTTTCGGCATGCGCACGAACGTTGCCTCTGTTCGAACAAGCCACGTTCCACTCTGTTTACGACGCAACGGCAAGACAGTGTCTCGCAAAGGCGGCCCGTTGCGCAACCTTGTCCCATGGCCGGGCAAACGAACAGGAGAAAGGGAAGATAAAAGAACGCGTCCGTGAGGCAATGATTAGCTGGTGCAACAGGTAGGACTCGAGCCAGGGGATGGTGACCATTTATGCGCGTACCGCGTACACGTACGGTAGATGGTTAATGTAAAGTTAGGGTCAGCCTAGCGTGGCCTTCTCGCCGGCCGGATCACAATGCGTGGTCCTGTCGTTCCCAGGCGGACCACAACCATGGCGACCGACCCCACCTTCCACGTTCTACGGCCACGTCCCTCCATCCTCTTTTACGCTACTTTGCTTTCGGTCGCGCGCGCCTTTTCCCGTTAAAGAAGCGCCCGGCCTGTTCCACCTTGCTGCTTCTGCTCTCACCCGATGAGTTTCCCTCGCTTCGCCGACATTTCTACCACGTTTTCTCGCTTTATCCCATCTTATCGTATCTATCTTGCTCTAGCCACTTGCTCTCGCGCTTCGCGATTTTTACGTCGCACCGCGTCGCGTCTCTACATTTAGGTCTACCCTTCGACCGGCCGGTGATATTCTCGTTTAGCAAGGCCGCGGCGCCACAATTTCTTTTAGATAGGTCGCAAGCTTCCAGAGTGCACGACGCTCGAACAAGTGGCGGAGATCGAAACTCGTAAGAAGCGTGTCCGGATCGCGTACTCCAAATGGTCGTTGATAGGCCGTTCAAGTCGTTCCTTTTATAGAGGAAATGCTTCGGAACAAGGCCGTAACTATATCCTCGATATCAGTTTCCTTCCTTTGGTCGTCGTTGTCGAGTTTGTTCGTCGATTCTTCTACGTTCCAAGTTATCGCAGTACCACGAAACTTTATCATTCTGCGACGGTGCAGCAGCGGTGTTCCCTTTGTAAAACATTCGTCGCCGCCAGGAATAGTTATTACCTGGACGATCGAAATGTTCTATTTTGTCGTAATTTTCCCAAAGAATTTCGTTATGCCGTTGCTTTTTTCCTGCCATTCGTACGAGGAAGAAACTAACCGTAGACGATGCCCGGCTCTCTCTCTCTCTAGACCAGGCGCGTTCGAAATAATTTGCTCGTGTAGTTGGTTGTAACGGTTCAATTTGCATCGACCTTACACGCAGTCGGTTCTCCAATTTCTTCCATCCACGAATCGTACTTTCTTTCCTTCTCGTCCCTCTCCTTTTGCCGCTGCCCCTCCGTTTGTTTCTTTACCGTGAAGCTTTACCAACTCGGACGTTCGTTGGACGGACCAGCTACAGCGTTTTTGCCGGACGGTTGCTTTTCGCGAAAGAGTAGCCAGCCGCTGCAGGCATTCGCGAAGAACGAGATTGCAACCATTCCTTGGTTGGCTACGGGACTGCACCTCTTGGGATTGGCTTCTCTTCGACGATTTGGTCGCATAGGTATTAGGTAGTCGTAATGGTTCAATTTGTAGCATTCCGCTTTCTCCGCTTCTTCGTCCGCAGCGTTTCTTCTTCGTTTCGTGCCGCGCAGAAGTCACCTTCCTTTCGCCTGTTCCGTACCTGTCCTCCCTTTTCGTTCCTCCGTTATCGTATCGGCACGTTTTCTGTCTTGTGCAAGAGCATCGAGAACGTCGCCCCTTTTGCCAAGAACGACCTCGACCGGCTGCAGATTTTCCTGGTCGACGGATCCGATCACGCCTCCTCCATTCCATTCCGCTAATTAGAAACCGCTCTATCGAGCGCCGGTTAAACGATTAACCGCACGCCCATAGATCAATCGTCCGCTTGGCCGAGATAGCGGGTAAAAGGAGGAGACTCGCTCGTTTTCTCTAGCTATCTACGACCAACGTGCTTCTGTTTTTCGTCTTGTCCTCTAAATGGAAAAGTCGTTAATCGCATCGACGCGACGCGACGAACGAGACCACAACCAAAGAGACGTACTACGTTCCTACGTTCCTACGTTCCTCGATCGCGATATCGTGTGCCCCGGCGATTAACTCGCTTTTCCCCTTCACGTACCCGCGGCCGCAAATTCCGCGGTTTCATAGAGTTGTATCTGTAGGAAACGATAGAAGAAACGGTGCTTCCAACCAGTCATCGTGCGTCTTCACCCTCCGTGAATCTGTGGGTGGAATTCGATCGAACCGGTGTCCGAAGATCGCGTGGTACATGGTCACGCAGAGGCGCGACTCTTGTCGCGGAAAACACGAGAACGCGAGAACGCGAGAACGCGATTCATGCGAGCGCGTGGAGGCCTGGCCGAGCGGCGAAACGAGCGGAGGAAGAACTTGCCGGACAGTTATACGCGTTCCAGCTGATTTATGCCAACACACGAGCATAAAGTGCGTACCCTGCGTGAACGTGATGTGGAACGCTGGGGTTGTAGAAACGGAAGAGTGGCGCGAGTTGGGGACACGCGTTGCTTTCGCCATTCTGGATCCCTTGCTCGGATGCTGTCGTTACGCAAGCCGCCTTTACGCGTGCGACCGTTTGCGCGTAGGGCTCGCCAACGAAATAGAGATCAGGGTCACGCAGTACGCTATATCCTTTCCTCTTATCGATAACGTGGCCGTTTCTCTACGTTTCTCCACCTTGCTTAATTATTAATTATTCATACGCATGTTTGCTTCTCTTCGCGTTAGCGGTAACTAACCTAGTCATTTTAGAACATTTTCCACGAACGAAGAAACCGCACACTTAGGTAAATGCACAAGCGGAAATACACTAGCTAACGGAAAGACAGACATACGACCACGGTTGGATAAACGTGGAGATGGCTGACGCGAAATATTCATCGCTATCTTCGCAACGGTACACGAGTTTTATCACCGAGGTGTATCCTCCGTGCGGCCTACGCGACGATAATTCGCCTCTTCTTTCGTGTTTTCTTTGGCCGATCGACGCGAAGGTTCGTGATTTATCGGCACCTTCGCGTTACATTGTTCTCGCGGAGCAGTCTCCACCTCGACGGGTTTCAATTGATAAAATCGTGCATCTCTGACGCGGTACGAAATCTTTCGCTCTCGGCCCGGCCTCGTCTCGTCTCGCCGCGTCGGATAGTTTATAGCCAGGACCATCTGGACACGAAGCATGCGCGTACGACGTTTAACAAGTTGTACCAGCGTTGTACCAGCCGTTCTCGCACGTTGTCAACGCTCGTCTAACTCTATTTTCGCTCCGTTATCGATACGTCGCCCCTTCGGCTCGTTCGCTCGTTCCTCGTTGCTCGCTGCTTACGCGCGTCTTTTCCTTTCGATTCAGTACTCCTTAGAGCCTACTTCCGAGTTCTATAAGGCTGCCGCTGTGCCGAAACCAAGTTTCAGCCCTTCCAGCAACCGCTTACTTGTTTATCAGAACGGAGATCTCGACGGTTGCTTCTGTCTCTTCGTTCGCAAGACAACGATCGCTACTTTGACATCTTCTTTCTTAAAACTGGCGGATAAAATCGGAATGGTTTTATAGGATTGGCGATAATTTTAACTTTATCTCGGGTGAAATAGCGACGAAGGCGTGACGCGTAAAATCGAAGAAACGATATCGTACATATCGCAAAGACAAAAGAGTCGCAAGCAGAGTGGTAATTTCGGCTAATTTTCTTTATTAATCGATTCGTAAGTAGGCAAGACATTTTTCTCTGCTGTCTGTGTTGCTGTAAAAAAAAAAAAAAAAACGAATAAAACGATGCGAGGCGATAGAAGAAAAAAGCTTGCGAGGTACACTCTCTCGGACTCTCGGTTCACTCGCGGTGATTCGCGACAGTGACAGATACCGGTCGTTGTTGTCCGTGGCTGGTTGCAACCGAGAGGATATCGGTATACCGGTGGCATTTCGTTCTCATAAAAGCTGGCGTGGGCACGATAAATGAGTCCGAGCCACGGAACTAGACAAGCTAGGGCTACCAACTAAAAGTCTCGTGTTTGTTATTCGAGTCCACCGTGCCCCGACTTTCTCAACGTAATAGAACTATTTCCCGGAGGATCGTATCAAATTTCCGAGTAATCCGTACCCCGTACCTCTCCACTCTACGGTCTACAGTTGTACGGGAATGCCTCCGTATAAACTCGATCCATCCTCCACCTACCTGTTAAATCGGTTACTCGCAAACAATAATCGAACGCGCTTTCCTCGAAACTAAAAGAAAAGAAAAGAATCTATTTTTCGCTCGTTAGCCGAAAACGCTTCTATCCTTTTCGGACAACGAGTCTGTATATCCTGAAACAAAACGAAACTTGTTCCGACTTTCGACGATATCGGACGATCAATGAAATCGCTTACGGTCACTTACGATCGGTACGTTGAAAAGCGATTGTTAGAGATCATAGAAAATATGGAAGGACAGATTTAACGTCGAAAATTCCTTTCTTTCGATGATCGTTTGCAAAATTTCAATCTTCGCTATCCCATCGAGAGATACTCGTGGACTGGCGACGTTAGCGTTCGATCGCACGGCCTTACGCGTCCAACGATGCTTCGCGACAAGTTCCGACGAAACTGATTTTCTCACGATTCGTACGAATCGCACAGATGCGGCTACGAACCCTTTCGATTCGAGTTCGGGGGTTGCGAGGCGAGCGTTCTCCGGGGAACTAGGCGAGAGTCGGAGCGAGCGACGCATAACGCAGGGCCGTAGCCCGCTCGTCAGGCATAAGCGGCTCCATTATGTCGGGGAAGGTGAGTCGTGACAGGGCCATATCCACGAGTGCCACTCGACCGGGATCTCTCGCAACTCTCGGAAGACTCTGGCCCCTCCTTCGCGCCGGCCGAAGGGGAGAGGTATCGTGGTCCCTTTTGTTCGGATATCTCTCTCCAGGAGAAAGGAATGATAAATCCACACCCACGCGGTGTAAACCGAGCTCTCTGGACACGATGGAGTAGCCATGGGTAGCAGTCGGTGGAGAATCGACCGCGCCTCATCGTGCGTTCGCTTCTTCCGTGTGTTCTCCGTGCGTGTCTCGCTCGGGGATATAAATCTGGATTAATTTAACGCGTCCGTTGAATCTCAATAACGATCGGCGACAGACATGACGTATTTGCATGCGTATTCGAACGGCGGACGAGACGAGCGGATCCGATTCGATCCGGAGCGACGATAGAGGCGACGCGTTTCGAAAAATAAACCGACAAGAGCGATTGCTCGCCGCGTTGATGCGTCGATGCGTTGTACCGATTGGCACGGGGCTTGTGGCTAATTTGTCGCGAGCTAGTCGAGAAACTTTCATCGACGAAGACGGATTGTGGAATTGCACGCGTTCGAAACTTTGCTGCTCGTAGATACAGCATCTTCTCGAAATGCCAATTTCAAATCGCTGTTTTAGTTAGCGCGCCACATTACGAAGGAGATAACCAGAAACGTATGCAGGGTTCGTAGTAATTTGTTAACGCGAGAGCAACGTACTTGGTGGCAAAGAATCGATTGAATTAGAAAACTAAAGCGCAGAAAAGCTTTTCCAGCCAGTCGGAGAAGAGTAGAATAGGTTTATGTAAATCGTATCGAGAATTCTTTCGATCGACCTCGAACGCGACGATTCGCTGGCCAGTGATGAAACATTTGGTCGAATCAAGCAGATGCGAAGGATTCCTCCGGCGAAACAATGGGCCCGATCGATACAGTGGGGGTGCTAGGCAGATGGGGGGGGGACGATCTGCATAGAAAGGGGACCACACCCCGTAGAAGGAGACCGCGTTTGCTTTAGCGGCCTGCTGAAAGTCGTTCCAGGGGCCCACGAAGACCGTACAGAGTCATTGACTTGCTCGTAAAGCCGCAACGCGGTACGCCAGTATCTTGTTCCTCTTTTTCGTCCTCTTCCTCTCTGCCTTTTCGTCTTCCTCTTCTTTTTCTTCTTCTTCTTCTTCCTCTTCTTCTATATCTTCGTAACCTCCTCCTTTTTCTCGGTCTGCTCTTTTTCCATCGGTTGTTATTCCTCGCTTTCGATACCATCTACGAACTCGCCAGCCCTCTCGTACTCTTCATATTTTACCATTACCATATCAGGTTCTGCTCGATTCTTCTTTCCCTCTTTCTCTCTCTCTCTCTCTCTCTCTCCCTCTCCCCCCTCGTGTGCTCTATCCGGTCCCTTATTAAATATAGTTACGTAGATGCGCTCACGTACCGGAGCCACGCACCTTTGATCGCTACCCCGATCATTTCTATACGTTCGCCCTTTCACGTGTCTTTCTTCCTGGTCCTGGACGATGAGTCGGTCGGATAGTTCGATTATCTGCCAGATTTAAATCGATGATGGATGAAATCGTCTGAATTTCGATGGTACTGTTTTTTTCTTTTTCCCTCAGAATGAAACGGTAAAAATGGTACGAGCGTTGCGTTTATCGAGGGTCGAGGGTCATCGACATTGTCGAGAACCAGTTGTGCGCATACCGTTTGTAATTATTTTCGATACGGGGCTGGGCGAAACGAGCCGACGCTTTTCTTCCGGGTTCGAGATATGCAAATGGCGAGTATTCGCTGGCGCGAACGCAATTTTCTTGACTAGGCCGTAAGCATTAACGCACCCAAGATCGCTGATGGCACGGGGCTGTGGCGATTATCCACGCGTCGCTCGCGTACCAGTCATCCGTTAATGCGAATGGCGATTAACTACTAACTGGCTACTGTGTTTCGTCGCAAAGGTTCGTCGCTCGATATACTTCGAGTTTGGTAAGAACAAACGATTCCAGTACGTACATACGTATCCGCCGGTTCTCGTCGAGATCGTCCCTCTTTTCGGCCTTTTATCTTGCCGCGTACTTTCTTACTCGAATAAATGAAATTATCGTCTTCGAAATGAAAAACTTGCTTTTCCCTCTTCCTAATCACGATCAAAAAATCACGAGAAAGAAATGGCGCTGCTATTTATCGAACTCTTTCGCCAAGATTCGCTCCTCCCTTTCGAGTCGCAAACCGCGTACGAGCTATGCTTGTTCCCCCGTTTCGGAATATGCATACGCAATAACGAGATACACGCGTATCTTTTACGTGGGCAAGGAAGAAACGTGTACGCGCGTGTATATATATATATACGCGTATAAGTCCGAGGTGACTCGTGACGATGCGTAGCAAGTGTCACAGAGCGTTGTTTCCGCGAGGTCATCCCCGTAAAAGTCGCTCGACCTTTGCCTCCGGGTGCCTGCGTGTTTCCATAAAGACCAACACTGGCTAACTTTATGCCCCGCCTTGGACGTGGCGCATGCACGCGTTTCGTCCTTCGGTCCCGACTTTTACGCGTCCCTCGAATTTCTCTGTAAATTTGAAAAATCTCTTCCACCTATCCGAGCGTACCATGGAACAATATCGTGCACGAAGCATGGATAATAGCCATCGACGCCGAGTCGTAGAATCCGTACCGCTGTCAGACTTAAATTTCATTTCGCGAGATTCGATTACTAATCGTAAAAAATTAACGTTAGTCGAGGGAAAATCGGTTGCCGCGAGATTTACCGCAGCGTATTGCCCCTAATTAGCGAGCATTCGGCTACTATCCCGCTTCGAAGAAAGATCGTGCCGTGGCGAAACGAGGGATCGTTTCCGTTGCCGCGTGGACTCTGTCGGTCGTATTAATCGTAAAAGGATCATAAACCGTCTACAAAGGGAAGCGCTGTTCTCTGTTTTACCGGCCACTGTGATATATCGAAGCGCGTTCGTGGCTCGGTGAAAAGACTTGGCTCGCCATTAGGTCCCGTATCGCAACGTCCACCATCTTTCTTCTCCTTCCGCTCTCGGAAATTATGCTACGCTCGAAACAGCAACTGCAGGTAACTTTCGAGCAGTGCCGGCCGTTGTCGTTACCTCGTTTCTCCTTTCCTTGCCGCGATTATCGGTCTCGTCATCGTGGAACGCGATAATTCTCATCGCGACGACGGTTCCTCGAAAAAAATATTCCTCGCTCTGTCTCTGGTACGTTAGAACGCGCGTGCAAAAATTCGTTTCTACCATAGTTAGACCGCGACATTGTGATTCTCGATAAAACTTTGAAATAACGCGGACGTGCGAAACGATGGAATTTCTGACGAGAGGAGACGTCGGTTTCCTAAATGTCACGGATTCCAGTTACCGGAAACAGGTAACTACCATTGAACGAATCTCTTCTACGTACGTAATTTTCCGTAATTTGATATTTCGAACGTACTTGCGTATCTTTTTTATTTTTATTGTCATTACCGTCTACATTCTATTTCGATATTTTTATACGGAACGTTATTACGCTGGAATATTTACGGTCTCGAAGATTAGCTCCAGATAGCGAATTATATTACCTGCAGGGTACTATGCGAGGAACACGCGTTTGCTCCTCGAGCGAAACCACCTCGTGCTAGATCTATTTCTATGAACACGGCGTCGTTAACATCCGCCAGCACTGACAAAAAAGCTCTCGAGCGTGGTCCGACGTGGCCAGCCGCGGCCGTCCCTTTTTCGCGTAATTTCATTATTTCGCGATGCCTGAGATAGCGGTCGTTAGCCGGATAGTAAGAGAGTACAAGCAAGAAAAATGAGAAGGAGGAGAAATCCAAGGTTCTCTCCGGTGGATCCGTGAGCGCGGAGAGACAGCCCGAGGAAGTCGCGAGTCCCAAAGATTAGAGAGGAACATGTGCAACGTGCACGAGCGCATCCCCAACGATCCGCCGTTTCGATATCGTCCTTCAAACGTGACCGCCTCCCACGCTCCTCTCTTTTTTCCCTCTTCGAACCATAGGTGGTCGAGTCACCGGCAAATTAATCGGTTAAAGAAAGTTTAATTACCGCTGGTTTGTTCGACCACTTTTTATTCGCCAATAGTCTTTCGTTCGCAGCGAGAGTATTTCGAATGTTAATTTCGAGCAATCGCTTTACAATCGGTCGTACAACGTGGAACGAGCTGGCCTTTTTCTATCTTTTTCTTTTTTTTTTTTCTTTTCTTTTTTTACAGTACTTTTCAAAAATCGTCCATCTTTTTTTTAATGAGATCCGACGAATTTTCCTCGTGAAGCGTTCGTGTTCGGTAATTTCGACGTGTTATATCAAGGATGTATAACATCGCGATTAACGACGTATAAGAACTGGGATTCCAAATGAGAGAAATTCTCGGGCCCCCAAGGCTGGTCAAGACTAGTAGTATTATATCTCTTCCCGATAGGAGAAATCGCACATAAGTTAGACAACGTTCTTATCCGTGGCATTATCAGCCAACGTCCGAAAGCAGGAATTCTCCGAGATTCCGGAAAACGACTAACCGCGACTAAATCGAACGGCAGCGATCGCACGTTAGAGCAGCCGCGACTGTTAATCACGTCGGGTTCTTCCCGAGAAACAAGATTCTCTGGGACGGTTTAACAAATCTTCGTGGCCGAGACACGCGATCCATTCGCACGCGTGTCTACCGGAAATTCTCCTCGATCGCGATTCTCAGCTCGTTACAAATTCGCGTTATTGCGTTCGATCTCAAAGTATAAGCATATAACTTCGCTGGCAGAAATTCCTTTCCGATGGATGTTTCGAATCGCTGGTTCGATGGCTCGATTCGAGCATTTCGAGCATTTCCTGTAAGCTGAAACACGCGTACCTCTTTCTAAATCGGTGATGTCCGTTTTCGGAAATTATACGAAGCAGCGTAATCCGTTTTCACTGCTGAACACCATCTTCCACCGATTTCGTCGCATTCTTTCTCTAAGAAAGCTACATTTTCCTTGCCGATTCCTCGTTCTTGCGCAGAATTACGTCGTTTTAATATATCCAATTACGAATTCGTTGTCAGGATAGATGCTAATCACGGGTTGATGCATCGCGACTGTTTATCGCGCGTCCCAATCACATGCTATCGTTCCTTACGCAACTCGAGGTTAAGCACGTTCCATCGTGCGTTTCCTCCTCGTAAATTTCAACCGCCGCGTCCAAACACATCTTACCCAGGCAGCTTTCTTTTAACCACTACGAGAATAATTATAAGACGTGTTGGACGATACAGCGATATAATATCGATATCGATTCGTCTTTCCTTTTTCTTTCCTTCCTCGTTTCTGCGCTTCTCTTTCCAACGACCAACCATCTCCGTAAGCTCTCTTAGGCTCTTAGAACCCGTTGATCGCGATCGACGAACGTTCTCGATTCGTGGATTAGATGGCATCAACGAGCGATTTCCTGTCGTCTGGAAGAGTCTTGGCGTCTAATCGCGTCATGGTCACGGTCGGCGCGGCGATTCGTTAAGCCAGACCATGGCCGAGACGCGAAATAAAGAACATACATAGGAGCCGGTTGAATGGAACGAAGAAAGAGGATTTTCGTTGAATAGAGTCGCTCGTCTTTTCTTACTTCATTCGTTGTTATCGTTCCTGCTTTCCATTGTGACTCGTTCGGGCCTGTTCTTCTCGGTTAACGCGAGTCCATTTTTCTTCTGCTTTTCATTCGTTACGGACAGTGTTTTCAGCGTTACATCTTTGTCCGCACGTTCTATCAAGTTGTATCGCTCGCGTAACCGTGTACCTTCTACGCGTTACGTCCGCTTTTTGCGACTTTTCCGATTTCATTTTCTACAGATTTATTTACCTCGCGAAAATGGCATAAGTAAGCAATCAAATTCCAAAGAGGTTCTTGACAAACTTCCAGCACGGTTGGTACGGTCAGTGAGGTAGCGATAAATAAATAGGTCGCCCTACGTCGAAGGGCAAACGTTACGATAAACAAACAAACATATAAATAGATAGATAAACGAAAAATCGTACGTCGCACTCGAAATCTCGTGTTTAGGCTTCGCGAAGCTTATTTTTTCACGAACGACCGTAGCTTTCGTTCATAGTTGACCGATATTCGATTAATTAGTAAAATAATGGTTACGCGTGCGAAGTGTAAACGAGTTTGAGAACGAGCGAACGATGCCTCTATCGCAATACAGATGTGGGAAGAGGCTTCCCGTGTAATTGGCTGGCAACGTTCGTTCATGAGAAAATGTTCGATGCCGCCGCTAATTGGCGGATCGCGAACGGTGAAAATTGCGTGCGATAATTACCGGCGAGGAAAAAATAGGGCCGAGACAATCGCGACGCCGCGCTCCGCAACGATCTTATTTACTGGTACGTCGATTTCTGAAAGGCGTTTCGCGAAATCGCTCGTAGAACTACGATTATCAGCGGCAACAGCCATCTATGGGAAAGTCGCTCGACCCGCTTTTTCTTTTATTACCTTTTATTATAATACGTATGTACGCATGTAAACGGAAGCGCACATCGTTATCGTAAACGGAGAATTCGAAAGATTCGCGTCCGAATTGGTCTACGGAAAAAGGCGCGGTAAAAATGAAAAATTCGTTTAACGCGTGAGAAAGCAGGGAGTAGGTGGTGGGAACGAGTAATCCGCAAAATATATAGTTCGCTACGTACGAACGAACGGAAGTGAAGTTAGAATTATGACTCGACTAATTAACGAAATCGTTAGACGTTAGGGAGTCTCGGTTTAATGAACAAGCATCGTCGATTGCGTCTGCCTGCGAGAGGATTCTCACACGATCGCTTCGAATCGATATAGTTTGCTTCTTTTTTCAAAAATATCCAGCCTTTCAAAAGATAAAGCGACAACGTCGGAATTTGTTAGAAAATGTAATATTATCATATACATCTAATTTATCTATATAACCGTCGGATACATAAAAATAGGCGCGAACGGACTTGCAGCGTGTTTGTCACTCCGTGACATAATTAGAAAAAAATTTTTTTAATTAGAAAAAATATGACAGAGAATTTAGGATTTCGTCGAGTACGGGTAATATCTATCCGGAAAAAAAGGTCTTCGAACATCTATAACTTTGATAATTGGAGAAGAAAATCGATTTTCAAAGATCTGCTCCTTCGAGATAGCGTTCGAGTTGATAGATAATGGACCAGTTTCGTCACGAGCGGCGTTAATTCTCATCGCGGGTCGATCGCGCCGATAAGCGTGCAAAAATTAATATCGTCGGGCTAATTACGTTAGCTGCCCTTTTGTCTTGGTTGTTCGATACGCTAGAAGGGTCAAGCTCGTAGCCGCACGGTTCCGAGGCACGCTCCTAATGACCCTGGCTACCGCTAAAATGCATGCTCACGTATTTGCCGCAGGATGCATTATATAACGTATCTGGTTTTATATGTCCGCGCGGTTCCTCCATGCAGCCCCTATTAGAACCTTGGGGACTAGAAGTTGGAGCGCACCGGTGTGTTCCTCTGTTGCGAGGACCGAGGGTTGCGAGCTGTGCAACACGACGATAGGCCACGGTGGAAGAGAGCGAAGGGAGGTGAACAGGTGAAAAATGCGCAGTCTGGTCGTGGCATCTAATTGGAACACGATTCTGACCCTGAAACCCAAGATAGGGGAATATTCCAGCTTCTCCAGCCTCTCTGCTCCGTTCTCTCGTTGCTTCTTCCCTCGCTGCTTCTTTGCTCGCGCTTTCTCTCTCTCCTTTCTCTGCGAAAGTTTAGCGAAGAAATAAAAATAAGACTACGGCGACGAGCAACCGCGGTTCCGAGACGACAGCGATCTCGTTAACGGCCTCTCGTGAAATACGTTTCTCTGGGAGCAGACCGGATGGTCTCGCGCTAGCCGAAACCTCGTTCCGCCCGTAATTGACGCATCACCTCGCGTATACGCATCCTCCGGGCGTGCTTCACGCGCCCCTGCGAGCTGCCGATCGTATCCGCGACGGATCTCTCCCCATCGACTTTCTACCCAAGCGTTCGCATTCTCGGCGAAGCTTCGGCCGAGCTTGGTCAAAGGGTAGACCGCATCTGCCCGCTGAAATCTCCGATAGCACGACAGAGATACGCGTACCCGTTTCCTTTCGCCAATCTTTTATAGTAGCTAGAGGAAACGAACGAGCAACCAACGCGTCGATGTTCCAAATCCAACGGTTTATGATCATATAGCGTGAAATCTTCGACGAAACGAGGAATCTTTAATCGTGTAAGTGCGCGTTTGTTCTACGCTCACCGCTTACAAGAGTTATTCTTGATAATATTTCGGGGGCAAACGTATGCGAACAAAGGAACGCGTGAATAAATCGTAAGGTAGAAAATATATTTTAAATACGATCGAAAAGCCTGAAGCCAACGTTGCCTGTGTGCCGTTTGTGATCTGCCTTCGACCCAGTCTTTTGTCTATACGCTGTCGATGGCTTCTCGGTGCTTGAGAAAACTAAAAGACCAGATGTAGAGTTTTCTTGGACATAGTTGAGCTGTATTTCCGAAACCCAAGTGCCGATAAATAAATAACTGATAAATAAGTAAATAAATCAAACAATCAAGAATTCGCTGAAAACCTGAAACATCGATTTAGTTGGAAGGTAGTCTTTATAAACTTTGTTATATCAACCGCTCGAATCTTGGAGCGCACGTAGTTGCAATTTTTTCCACCTTACCTTTCTCCCTTGCAACCATCCTACCTTCTTTTCCAAATAACACCGTCGAGCTTCGTTCCCCAAACCAATTCCAACTAATGTCCGTGCCGGCTCTCCCAACAACCGTTAAGACCATGGTAAATAAAAGAGGGTCGTCAGGGCTACCGCTCGCAGAGAGGAGACCTTTACGAAGCTGCGAGAAGAATAACCTCGTTAGCACCTAGCCTCGGTCGATCAGCATGCAGACGCAGCTGGCAGTAGGCGCTTATTAATTTTAATCGAGCTCATCTCGTACGAGACGAGAGCCGGTGATTCCGCGGACTCTGCAACAGTGCACAGGCATACCGAGAAAGCGTCCAATTTCCGAGTCGAGTACGACTCGACTCGAGCCGCCTCGGGACAGATGGAATTTCTCGGTCGTGCGGTAACGGTGCTTTCTAACCCACGCACATATCGAAGGAGATGCGAACGAGGCGGAGTACCCATCCTATAGTAGTACAGAGTATAGAGTATAGAGTGTAGAGTATAGAGCATAAAGTATAGGGTATAGACGCGCGACTTGTGTACATTACCGTGCATACAGGACCAGGTACAGACAGGGCCGGTCCTCTCTCTCTCTCTCTCTCTCCTCTTCCCCTCTCTTTGCTCGTATAAAGCATAAAGTAGAAATAAGAGCGGCACAGGGCGCAGGCGACGCCGCTCCGTGCGACGATCTGATTTATTTGCCGTATGGGGGACAGGGGCAAGCACCAGCGAGATGCAGATATCTCTAGCAGTGGCTCGAGTAACCTCGGAGGCGAAGATGCAAGAAGCAGAAGGAGGGAAGACGAGGATCGGGGAAAGAGAAAGGGGCGAAGAAGCAGGTAGTTATCCAGCCAGAGGTTACCCACGGCGGAGGTGGACTCGCGGCGGTTAAGAGCGATTTAAGAGGCGATTCCTATCTTCCTTAATTACCGTACGTTTTTTCGTAGTACCATCGTCCCGAGGGAAGCGAGTACGTATAAAGAGAGCGAGAGCAAGAAAGGGGGACGAGACGAGGTAACGGCTGACCGAGGGTTACCGCGTATATGGGCTTCCTCGTGGTGCACAGGGTCCTTTCTGTTTCTCCATTTGCGATCCGTCGTTTGGTTTACAAGTTCGCGGAATGGCGGCCAATCCGCGCTGATCGCGCTCTCTTTGGCTCTCTCTCCTCTTTCTACCGTCTCCGTACCAGGATACAATGTCCTGCGTCCTCTCACGCGCGATTCCAAACTCTCTTTGTATCGGGTCACCGCGCGAATAACGTTCGCGTACTTTCCCGCGGTTCTAGGCGCTTTCAAAACTTACCGGTCGATCGAATCGCACGACGAACCCACGCGCTACTAATACCAATCGCGAGACAAATGGGAAGCTAGGATATCGTATCGCAAGATTTCCAATCAGCTTATTAATTTATACACGCTCGATTTACCGTAGATGAATCGTCGATCGCAAAGCTGCTCCGCTATCTGTTTATCCCCTTCGACGTCGCCTACCTTGGTACGAGTTCCTTCCGAATTTACCACTCGCTCTCCTTCTTCTTTCCTCTTTTTACAAACGTCATTTTGGAGCGAAAAACCTTGCGATCGGTATTTCTAGATCAGATCGTAGCGAGTACTCGATCGTCGATTTTTAGAATCCGTGGAATACGCACGAGTAGGAAAGACGCTTTTAAATTTTCTGCAGTTTTATGCAACGCGTATCGAGAGCATCGCTTCGAGTTTCGATCGTAATAAACTCGAAAGAACAAGTCGCATGCCTCGTCGACACAACCGTATCGCTAAGAAATTTCAAAGTAAATTCACGTAGGTAACTTAGGAAAAATGAAAGAAAGAACGATTCGTAACGAATCACCGCGACCATCTCACAGCGAGAATGCCATTAAACATCTTTATGAGTAGACTCGTATACTTTGTGTACTTTGGAATCTTCTTCTACCTTTTCACGTTTTTTCCCTGGTTTCTTTAATCGAACGACGTTGGTCAGGACGCGAACTTCCTTAAATGTCTGATCGAGCGTATCGAGAGAACAAAGCCTCCTCGAACCTTTTACGTTACTCGATCCTGTCCACGCACCATTGATCGCGCTACGCCGCGTATGATTTTAAAGCCAACTTAAATTACGACGCGTGGCCGATAGGGCTGATTAACTCTTCTTATCTTTGGCATAACGTAACGGTACACCTTTGTACACGACTGACAAACGAGAATGCGAAAGGAGAGAGGAAACGCGTCCGAACTTCTCCACCCACTGAATCGTCGTATAACGTTTCATCGATTAGAATCGTTCTCGTACGTTAAACACTTTTATCTCGAGTATTATAAATTATTCGCTTAATTGTTATTTATCGTACGGTGAGTTATCGCGATCGAGGTTCTTAGAAACGAATTCTCGTGGAAGAAACTATGTCGCGTACAGTCGATACGGTTACGTACGGTGCTATTTCGTACAGAGATCCATAAAATTCTAAATTAATCTAGGGCCGTGAATCGATCGAATAATTTTAAGACAGGCACGCAAGAGAAATACGCTACTTATCGTCTAAAGCGGAGAAGAAGGAAACCAGGCGACAGACAGACACGCGTAATTAACGTTTCGACAACCGCGACCATGCGAAAGAATTCGTGGTCGGATCAAAGGTACCGTGAATTTTGATCAAAAAGAAACGCGGCCCTTCGAGTTGGATATTGGAACGAGACAAATCCACGCCTACCTCGAGTCGCCGGCGCTCCTTATTAAGGGCGGACCGAGTCCCTGACCACGTGCCTCGAACGAAACGTTGCTCCACGAAAAACGAAAAACGAGAAACACGATGAACCAACCGTCTCGCTGCGTTGGCCTGTACGCGTGTGTTCGTTGCGCTCCACAAAGATACGAGAACGTACGCGAAGGGTTGCGGCGGTTCTATGCAAATTTATGCGGGTTCGGGTCTCCGCATCTCGGCAGACGGTGCAAAGAGACGACGACAAGCCACTCGGATATTGGGTTATCGGATACACGAATGTCCCGGGCCGGTTCCCTACGGTAAATCCTGCACGCCAGCTCCGAAAGTGCAACTACACTCGTTACATGCACATATATGTAGAACAGTATTAACAGTACGTATGCATATACTAGGCGCGTTCCGCGTGCAACGGGCATTCAAATCGGTTAGAAAATAGCTTTTCTTTTCTTTTTCTTTTTTTTTTTTTTTTTTTTTTTTTTTGCTGCGCGAGGCAAGCGAGGTCTACGTTCGCCGCCCTGTCAAACAAACAGTTAGAACGAGAAGTTGGAAACCGAGTAGAAAAGTTGCGCGCGATAGTCGAGGAATAGTGCAAGTATATATGGCTCTAATAGTCGCGGTGTTTATCAAGAAGTCATTTTTTACTTGAAATTACCGTCCATGTACATCGTTCGGCTTTTAAACCGTGCTGCTTTGTCCTGGAAACCTTGACTCGTATTGAAATTAATCGAGCTCGTATTTCATCCGCTCGAACCGAACGTGAATCGTTGTGTTTTTGCGCGCTCGACCATTTGCAAAATCCCGAACACGCCATATCGAAGGAAGGTTGCGTTGCTCGATAAATTCGCATCGCGTGTTAGACATCGGCGCGCGGACACACGCGGCCGATCATTACGAGAGGGACGTAAAAGAAAGATCATTAGGCGAAACAATAATGCCTCCGTCATCATAATTTCAATAAATCCGGTAACGCGAACACCGGCAGCCGGCAATTCTGGTTTTTCGCCTTTGTCGGCTCCTTCGTGTACGATTCACCGCGAACGAATTACCTAGCGCAAATACGTTGCACGCTTTGACGGTGCATATCGAACAGGGCAGGTGGAGGGAGACGGAAGATGGAAAGAAGCGAGAGACGGCGAGAGCGAAGCGAAGAAAAATCAACGTAGACAATTTCCGGCCGATCCGACACGCTTTTTCCCGTATCTTAGTTTAGTGGAAAGACGACGGCGGCGGTGGAGCGGTGGTGGAGCGGCGGTGGAGCGGCGGTGGAGCGGCGGTGGAGCGGCGGTGGAGCGCGCTCCTATGCTCGGTCCCGTCTCGTTCGTCTTCTTTGTCAGAGCTTGTAGTCCCGGAGGAACGCGCACATACGGGCTAAGGTTGGTTTACCTTAGAACAAAGTGCTTTTTGTTCCGTCCCCGAGCAACTTGTGCAAGTCACGGGGGTTTTGTTGGCGTCGCTGTGAGAAGAAGAAAGAAACGTTGCGGCCGGCCAACAAGAGCAAAGCCTCGCCACGCGTTGCAGCAGAATCACCATCTCTTCTTCTTCTTCCTCCGCTGTCTCTGTCGTGCCTCGTCTTTCTCCACCTCTTGCTGCTCGTCTCTCCTCTCCTCTCCTCTCCTCTTCTCTGCTCTATGCGTCCTGCGTAACCATCGCGCATGTACACCGTGCACGCTGCACGCGTCAACTCGAAGAAGATCAAACGATCCTCCTATCCACGATGCGGATCGTAGATCGAACTTTCTATTATCGGCCAAGCCTGAGTCACCGATAAGCCTGTACAATTTGAACTCGTACATCTTCTACCTCGCTTCTTTCCCGTTCTATCGAGTTAGCGAATCCCTTCGGTTCGGTTTTGTCGGCAGATCGGGTTTCTCGTTCGTTGTCAAACCGTTGCCAAACCGTTGTATCCGTATTGCGCGAAATCCTATCGGATGGCAATTTCCAGGGAAATGAAATTTGCTTAGAGGTAGGACGGCGAAGCTGTCGTTCGGTGCACGAAACCGACTCGACGGGAGAAAAGGTAGAGATGGAAGGGGACGAAGAAGAAGGTACAGACACGAAGTGGACGGTCCCACCCACTAGCGGCCCTCAGCCTCGGAGTTCAGAACTCGTGACCACCTCGGGCTGATACGTCGAACCGAAACCCTTCGTTTCTTCTTGGCTCGCGTCCCTCTCGCTCTACCTCTCTGCCTCTCTGCCTCTCGTTCATCTCTCTCCACCGCCGATCATCCACGGCCCACGGGAACCGTGGACCCTTCGTGGCCCCTTTCCTCTCCCGGTCCTCGCGGACTCGCCGTGCCGCCGCTCCGTCCCGCGTGGCTCTCACGAATACTCTTCCCATGATTTACTTGCGCGCGTCTCGAAACAGAGAACTATCGTTTTGCCTCGCTCGTTGCTTCTCTTCCATCCTGGTGGTAGTAGTATCGCGTTGCCGGAATCTTTCCCGCTTTCGAATAGGAAAACTAAACTCTAGAGCGTAGAAAAAGCGACGCCTCGACTCGGCTCGTTCTTTCGATTCAGCCAGGCGATCGAACGATCGTCGTCGTCATCCAATTTCTTTCGTTTCGAAAATATAGTTCGATTATGAACAGTTTTTGAAAGTAACGCGACAAGAATCGGGTCGACGAACGTATATCGCTGTTGCGATAAAAGCAAATCGGACCGCGAAGCGTTAAAGTTGAAAGCTCGACGTAAACGATGTAAACGACGTAAACTGGAAAACTATCGATCGATTGTTCAATTCCATGAATTTGTAATGGGACGAACACGATCTGTAACTAGGATTTCATCAGAGTTTCTCTATACACATAATCGATTCCTTTCTTACGCGTTCCTCTATGCCTACTCGTTGTCTTTCTTCGCTTATTAATAACCGCTCGTGTCAGTCACCGTTTCAATTAAGGACCACTCGACTTAGGAGTTGATTATCTGTAGCCAAAGGTAATTTGTCGTACTGTCATCGTACGGACGTGTACGTCGGACGTGGTAAAAGATAGACGACCGTAATTTTCGACACTCTTTGTCTCTTGCTTCGACCCGACCAGTTTACGACAATTAGCCGAGCACGAGACGATCGTGCGTCGGTGCGTAGACGTATCTCGGAGCTGTCCGCTCTCAGAAAGGCCCGACAGTCGTCAATTATCTTGAAATCATTTTTTACCTGTCCTCTCAAAGTCTGCCTCCTTTTCCAGCCTTTAAACAACAGCCTCGTAGCTTCGAACGATCTTCGAAGCTGGAACAATAATTTTACCGCGCCATTGTCACAGCGATTTGTACGTGTAACGAAGATACGCGGCAAAGAGAATTTTCCAAATTTCAGATATAATTGATTCGACGAAAGATAGAACGAAGAAGAGGCAATCGGATATCTATTTACCGTTTTACTTTGATCTTGTAACCTTTCGATTTAATCCACCACCACGAAAGAAAATACTGCGAATTTCAATTGGGCCGGTCACCAGCGAGGCCGACGCGACGTCGCCCCGTCGAGAAAACCAGTCGACGCAATTAAGAGGTTAAGGTTATCTGCCTACGTGCGATATTTACGGTACCGGTCGCGCTGTCAGCTCCAGGGCTAATAGGCGAGGAAACGCGTTCCTTTCGCTTTCTGGCGTCCTTTGTTTCTCTCTTTTCTACCTTCGGTATCCGGTCTTGGTTTAGTTAAGTTTAGTACGACCCACACGCAAAGAGATAAAGTGGAGGATGATCGACGCAGTAAATAAGGTATAGAATACGCATATGTAAATCACGAAGGGCGCACCCACGCCCCCTTACTCAGAAACCTCTTTCCATCCTCCTATTCTTCTTCTTCTTCTTCTTCTTCTTCTCCTCCTCCTCCTCCTTCTTCTTCTCCTCCTCCTCCTCCTTCTTCTTCTCCTTCTTTTTCTTCTTCTTTTTCTCTTTCCTTGTTCCCTTACCACTCTGTGGTCCGTGTCTGGTTTCGACTCCATCTCGCTCTTTCTCGCTGATTCTCCATAAACCTCTCGAGAGTCGATGGTTAACCTAGCGAGAGGAGGAGAAGAGGAAGCAGAAGAGGACGAAGGGTGGCAGAAGAAGAGGTAGGTGCGTGCACGAAGGTGGCTCGCCTCTATACACAATGGCCGCGCTCGGTGTCCATGCGCGCCGAGAGTGCACTTCAGCTTCTTTGCAGTCGCCTCAACGCTAAGATAAAGCAACCGTGATACCGTGCTCTCTTCTCTCGCTTTTGGTCCCGAGGCTCGTTCGTTCGCCTCCACCCTCGTCGCTCGAATCTTATCCCGTCTTCGTTTTCAACTTTCCACGTTCCACGTTCGCTCTTCTTCTCTCGCCGGTTGTTGCAGAGTGGCTGCTGGATTCGCGAAGCAAATACCGCAGAAACAACCTCCACCGTTTTACAATGGCTGGCGTCGATCGATTAATCGTGTATCTTTTAATTACGAGTTACGAATGGCTGGCAAATTCCGTGCCTGATTAGTTTCAGCTTTTTGCATAATCGTGTCTAGGAAAAGATGGCAAGATAAATATTTCTTAAGCAACAACGACTTTCTACCGAGACAACGTTAAAAACCCGCTAAACTTCCAAAAGCACTGGATTTTGAGTTATTCTTAATCGTCTGCCATTGCGTACGTAAAACGTAGAACGATCGCATACAGCGGATAGAGACGGCGACGCGATAAATCGAAATCGCTCATTTTGAGCGAGTGGCAGATACGTGGATTCTTTTCAAGCACGCGGATGCTTCGTCGTCCGATCTACGTCAACCGCGTGGAGTCCAACCACGCGACGGCGAGAAAGACGAGAAGGTGAAAGAAGAAGGAGAAAGGGGGAGCTGGTCAAATCGTAAATAAGAAGGCGATTGTCCTTTTAAGCGGTACGAGGCCCGTGTTGCATCGAGTGGGGGCACAGCCTTTCGAGAAAGGGGCTCCACCGATTGTCCCGAAAGAATGGCAGTCGTACGACGGCCCCATTGTTCGAGTGCCAAGGTACCTGTATACTCGTAACATGTGCACGTGTGTGCGTACGCTCGCTCACGGGTAAACAATCCACGCGAGCGCGCATACGGGCTTGCTTTCCTCCTACGTGAACCAGAGAAGGACCCACCCGACTTTAAAAACATATTATACATCTACCTATCGTTCGCTCTTTAGCACTCGCTTACTTCGTTTGTAGTTACATCGATCGTACGTGTTCATTCACGTACGATCGACTTTCCACTTATCTCGTTCTTTCGTTCGACGACGTATCGGTGGGAAATCGAATCACCGAAACGATCCACTGGCATCTCAGTCGTTTAGTCTAGATATCATTAGGCCGTTGTAAACGTTCGGTGTACAATGCCAAGGCATCGATAACGAGACGGTCGTCGTAGGAAACAGCCTGTTGCGCTAAAGCAACAAGTGGAAGAATTTACGCGTCGTTTCATCCAGTGCCTCTTCGGGCGGACGATTTTTCTACTTTTCGATCGTGTTAGCGCGTTCCATCTTTTATATATTTGAAACGATAGAACGTACAGCGGTCGTCGAAACGTCCAGCAATTACCCATCGATCGAGCCATATATCTGCTACGACAACGACTTTCTATCGGCGACTGTGATTTGAGCCGACGCGACGGCAGCCGAGCAGCCGCCTGTTGAATGGCAGACACCTGTTACGCAAGGCGCGTAGCAAGTAAGGCTTCGCATCCTCACGGGACACGGGGACGATCGAATTCGGTTTTCCTTGACTTGGCTCGCTGTCTCGCAGGTTTGTACGTAGCTGCCAGTTTTTCCATGTCACTGACCAAACCTCGATCGACCAGTCGTCGATGCTTTTTGTTGTTTCTCTCGTTTCACGCGTACGTACATTTCGCAGGCGATTCGAACGTTTTCGTATTTTCATATTTGATCGTCCGATCTCTCTCGCATCGAAACTCACGAATGCGAACGGGAGAAGACACTTCGAGACAATTTATTCGGGAACGGACGACAGCGGTCGGTCCATCGAAAAAGGTACGAGAACGTGGAACATTGCTGATCGACGTCGAGACCGTTGATCGAGTCAGCCGTGTAGATTTTTCATTCAGGTCCTCTGCGTGGATACTCTGGAAAATGCGAAAAGACGTCCTTACCGATATACCATGCTGTATACGCCGTACGTCGTTCCATTCCTGTGAATATTCTCCAATTCACTCGACTTCGGTAGCGTTGAAAACCAAGCATTCGAAAGGTAACTGCCCGTGAGAGTGGCGAAATCTGAATTACCCACCGTCCCTACCTTGATCAAGGCTTCTTACTTAATGGAGATATTAAAAAGACGGCGAGGCGAGGGTAGACGAGGCGAGGCGACAGACAGCGCAATCTCTGCGGAGGAAATTGCCGATTTGCATTCGACACGTAGGGTAATGGGTTTCTCGGTGGACCGTGCTCGCGAGAGATGGTCCAGACGGAAAAATGGATCCGGTTTGGTAACGATAGAGGGCTGTTTTCGAGCCGGGTATCTCGCGGTTTCGTGCCCCGTACCCGAAAACCAAAACGTCCCCCAATCGCGATCGAGACTGAGAAGAGAGTGCATTAAGGCCCGGGGCGCGCACCATCTCGGCGCCCGGATCTTTTCCTCTCTTTCTCTACCTTCTTTCGTTCTTTCTCTCTTCTCCTTTCCTTTCCTTTCCTTTCCTTTCCTTTCCTTTCCTTTCTTCGACCGACTCTTCCCCTTCCGTTGGACCCGTCATTAACCGGGGACCCTCCTCTTGGTGAAGCCATTACCCATTCAAATTACGCTTATCGGTTGGTCCTTTCACGAGTAAGTACGTGCGCCTTTTACGGTCCCAGAAAATGGACAAAGAGCGGCAGGCTGATGGAGCGCACGAGAAAAGGGAAAAAAGGCGAGAGCGTCGAAGAAGCGGGAGTTGTACGTATTAAGGTCCGCGTCACTCCTATCCGGGATAGATTGCTCGCGTACGAGAGGACTTGCGTTCGTGCAACCAGATAACGTTCCGCTTCGTCCTAGCGGTACTGCTCTATTATACTCTGTCATTCGATTCTGTCCCTTGCAAATTATTCGTTTCGCTTTCACGACCGATCTGTCCGATCTGTCCGACCTATCGCTTGGCGAAACGCGTTCTCCACCGTTTTCCAACTCGCGTTTTCGTTTTTTCGCGTTTTCCAACTCGTTTCGAGCGGTTTGCGCTCGTGCAAGGGAAAAGAGTAGTGCTCGCGAATGAAAATATTCGGGTAATTTCGAGTCACATCAGAAATTGCTTCCGTAGGTGTAGCGGATGACAGAGTTCTTCGCGTTTACGAGTCGAGAGAATCGAGGTCCGAAGGGAAAGAGCTGGCGATTGTCTTAACGGCTTGAAACGATGCAGTCAGAGCCGGGCTGGGAATCGTTATGACGGCGTACGAGTCACTAAGGGCTCTCTCTGATCGTTACCCTCTTTCGGACTGTCTGGGAATTGTAACGAGCCTGCAAAGCATCTCGAAGGTTTCTCTCTCTCTCTTTCTTTCTCTCTCTCTCGCGCGCGTCTCGGTTCGTTAGTCGGAGACCTAACGAGGAGCGAATCGCGTTGCAATAATTACTCCTTACAGGGACACGAATGCGCGCCGCGTGTCCCCCGTCCCCCCTTCCTCGACGTGGACGAATAGCGATCGATGTCAGTTTGCAAAGTCGCGCTAATCCGCTAATAAGTCGCGCCCCCGTTTGCCTACAACTGACAATCTTCCATCTTTGGTAACTTTATTCCCTAAATGTATTTTCCAATAATCGAACAACTTCTCGCCCGCTTCTGGTCTATTATACTCGTATCGTAGGAGCAAGGTGTTTTTAAGTTGGCAGACGCGAGTTACTATGTAACGAATTAAATCATAAAGCAAGAGGGTGAATCGTTTATACGATGGCGGCTAATGTTCGCGACAGGTGTATCCGCGATTCGCCGTGGCGCAACCACGTGGCCGGAATAATTACAACGTTCGTAGGGACGGAGAAATAATTTTTCCACGGGCACCCCCGTGGCGTGCTCGTGGCTACCCGGTGCCAGCCGTGCTTTTTGGTGGGGAGGCACGGGCCGCTGTTGGCCTTCCTCTTCGCATCGTGGGCCCCGATGGGATCCAGTGCCTCTCAACCGAATCCCGTGTAACCGCCGCTTCCGAAATTCCAGGGCAAGGACGCCATATGGTGAAACGAGACGCGTCACTTCCGCGTCTTGCGTTTCTTTTTAGTTGCGAGCAAACTCTCCCCTCTATAATGTCTTCTCTCTTCGCCCAATCGTTTTCCCTACTCGTCGATTTCACGCGCTCTTCGAACGAGCAGTAAAAATTTCGTTTCTTCCGATTCATCCGCGATCCTCTGATCGTAATCGTACTCGGTATAAGCGAGATTATCGCAAACTGTTTCTTGCTTGACTCGATTCAGTCGCGGACAAGGATGCTACATTCCCGAAAATGTAGGTATACGCTCGAATCGTCGTCATGCAAGTACATGGATAAACGAATCTTTCATTGGTTGGTAGATTACGTCGACGGTTTAACGGAAACGAACAAACGACGCGTAACTCGTTCGCTACGATTCCACTAATCGATATTCGTAATCTCCTATACCATAGGTAATCCTCTTAACAGAGTTAGTTACACACGGTTCTGTTTATATTTCTCGTTTCGCTTCCTAGCTACAACTATTTTATCGATATTATCGGTATTTCGTTGCTGTTCGACTACCATCGAATCGTCCATTTTTACTGGAACGCTGTGCGCTTCTCGCAAAGATAACTCGCTATCGGATCGCGAGATTTTCTCGTGACGCCTCTAATGATACCTTTTTTGCGTGCACGGTGAAACGCTCTTGGAGCGTGAAAGCAGGAAGTCGAGTAAGGTTTCTGGCTGTTTCGTCCGTCGTTGAATGAGTACCACTGGTACTGGCACAGTCGGCGGCATGAGAATTTTCCCACAGTCCCCACCATGAATCTTGTGGCCGCACACCCGCTCTCGCGACGTTGCCACACCTTTGCCCGGCTGAGAGGCACTGACGGCACTGTATTGCCCCCCTCGGCTCTCCCTCCGTCACTGCCTCTCTCTCTCTCTCTCTCTCTCCCCGTCCCTCTCGAGGACGAGAGAACGAGAGTTGAGACAGACAGAGACAGAATTATCTTAATGCTGTGACAAGATGCTCGGAGAAAGGTGAAAAGAAGAGAAACACACGGTGTCGATAGTCGGTAGGTTCGATACGCACGTAGTTGTTCGTTAGAAAACGATCGAAGCGAAGGAGAATATGGTGGAAACACCGGTGATTTGGAAAAAGC
This sequence comes from Bombus pascuorum, assembly GCF_905332965.1. Lineage (NCBI taxonomy): Eukaryota > Metazoa > Arthropoda > Insecta > Hymenoptera > Apidae > Bombus > Bombus pascuorum. The sequence goes on along the minus strand of NC_083490.1, from coordinate 180,948 downwards.
GAATTCGGCGAGAGAAACTCGAGACGCGAAATCGATTGGTAACGAAACAGTGAGTGGCGTTACGTTACGAATCGGAAGGACGCTTCCTAGTTCCCTTCCTAGCGGAGGAAATAAAACGATACGTTCGTGGTGACGAAGCCACGACGATGCAGCGACACGGGGTCAAAGGGTTTCCAGCGTTTTTTCCTTTCTTTTCTTTTCTTTTTTTTTGTTTTCCCTTTTTCACGTGAGAATCTCGTGTTTCCGTAGAAACGCGAATCTACCATGCGACGAGTCGCCTCTCCGTGGTTCGAAGAGAAAGAGACGCGTTCAGGAAGCGAGTCGAAATACGTGGATTCCTTCGAAACATTTAGAATTTAGACGGATCCGTCGGACGAGCGGAGAAAGGGCGATCCTTCTCTCCTTCTTCTTCTTTCTTCTTCGCTGTTTCGCTGTAGGGCGAGCCTGTCGTGCAACGGCCAGTGAATGAAATCATTCCGAGCAGTTGGCCGAACCTGCGGACTGACTAATCGTCGGCGCTTTACAGGATTCTCGAAATTCCCGTCGAAAGTCTTCGGCCTTGCCATCCTAACCAGATTCTTCTCGAAGCGTCCTCGAATATTCTCCGACGCGATCGTTTCTCGTAATTGCGTCATCAGACGCGAGACAACGATTTTTTCGGACGCATCGAAGCAAAGACGAAAAACAGGACGGAGGGAACGGACCGAACGATAATATCATAGAAGCTATTGGAGCGTGGTTCTAGCCGCCAGAAGAGAGCGGACGAAGCGAAGAAGAAGAGGGTAATGCATCTGTAACGAAGTAACGGATACACGTATCCCTGGTCGAATAGGGTCCGCACCGCGCGCAACCTAAAGGTCGAAGCTCGTGGACGATGGCGATTATAGGCCTTCGTCGCAGCTTGATTTATAAGCGGTAGAGAACGTCGTTCCCTCCCTTTCTAACGCGCACCCACGCGTAATCTTCTCGACCAGTACCACCCTTGTTTCTTTTACTTTTACGAATCATCATCGTAACGCCAGTTTTCGGTCCGTTCGTTTTTCTACTAGCAGCCCGCGTGCTTCGGACCACCTCGCCATTATGCGCTCACCGGGAGAACCAGATAGAACTCGCCACGACGGTTTGGCAGAATTCCGGGAACAAGAGGCTTCTACCTTATGGAAATAAGCTCTCGTTGTTAGCGGGGATCCCCTCTTTGGGCGTTGGCGACCTCACGAAGGATGCAATCGGTATTTATACGGATACTCGTGGCCTAGGATATCCGTTACCAGCGTGTGAGCGACCAGCGCGTCTTTCTTCGGGTTCCGACCGTTCCTTCAATTTTCATACGTTCCGATCCGTGTTATCGATTATCGAGATATTTGCGTGGCTCATTATCCCGGATTTTCAATTAATTTTAATCTTAACGCGACTAAATTTTAAGACAGAAAGAGAAAAGAAAGTTCGTTCTAACGTAGGATAGAGTAAATAGAAAATTTCAAAATCGTTTTACGACTACTCTCTGCTCGGTACAAACTCGATCGAATTATTATTGATTATACGACGCGAAAAAACGTTTGTTCGTTGATTTGGCAGCTATTACTTTTAAAAGTATCGATCGTTATATTGCACTTTTATAAATACCGAAATTACTTCCAAGTAATCCGTGGAAATAAATATTAAACTAGAATAATCAATGAGGAAAATACGCGTGGAACAGTTGGTGATAACGGTATTAAAAAGTCAACGTTATTTTCAAGCACCGTACGTGTACGGTAGCAGCATGATCGTATCGCGGTTAACAGTTTTTAGGATGCATCCCTGCGTTCCTCTGACAGACGGTTCGCAAAAAGGGAAGAGAAGGGAAGAAAAGCGGTCGCGGTGGATGAAAGGACGCGCGCGTCGGCTACGAACGCGGAACGAATGGTCCGGCAAATACGTAGATTTTTTAGCGGGTTCCGAGCACGATGATCCTTCTTTCGTCCGCGTCAATGTCGATATCAAAGGCGATCGATTCGCCCCGGAACCGTGGCGATACCTCCGTGTCTCTCGTCTCCGCGCTTCTTGCCTTCTCTTTCACCGTCGCGTACCGGCCATCGTACCCACCATCGTAACCAACATATCGACAGTTTTTTCGTTCGCTTTTCTTTCTTGCCGTCCAGTTCCATCGAATTTCCCCTTTCTGCTGTCCGAATAAGCAAAAATCTCGTAAAGTATCGATTTAACGAGGCCGGATGAAAGAAGACGGAATATCGTCGGTATCTCGAGTCGTACGTTTCCGGTTACGCGCCATTTGCGACGTGCCATTTGTGGCTGCGTAAATGCACGAACTGGAAAGTATTATAATCTGGACTTTACGAGGCAAAAGTTTCACGGTAGCGTGTAAACCGGCCAACCAGTCCCCTGTAATCCGGTAACTCAAGAAGGGAAACCTCCTTGAAATTCCAGTTTCGAATCTCTACCGAAATTCAGACCCGAAGCCCCGGCCTGTATAGCGTATAACCATCTGTTGCGTGGACAAGTAGATTCGCGGCAACGATTTTCGGCTAAACGCGTCTGCGAAACTGCCGCGATACAATTAAACGATGCAAAGCGTGCCGAAACTCGAACTTTGTGTCATCGCAAGGCTCGTACCCTACGTACTTCCACGTATATCTCATCCGGTTACGAGTCCGCAACAGAGAATCTTCGAGAGAGAAGAGTTTGGCAATTTTTTGAAATGGATGTCGCCGACCTTGGCTCCCCTCTTTCGCTTCGTACTTTGTTTAAACAACCTCAACGAAATTACGAAATATGTGACTAAAGATCGGTTCTAAACTATTCTATAACGTATACTTTGAATCGTCGATGACCGTGACACGTACGTCGTATGCATCGAGTACGCACGTATAATGGAAAACGGCAACCTAAGTGAAAGATCGTCGCGTCGGGTTCTCTGGCCGAATAATAAACGGTGCACGCGAAACCACCGATTTACTTTTGCATCGCTTTGATATTAATGTTACGCCCCTGTTCGGAGGTACAACAACTCATAGGATCGATTGGGAATTTTTTCACTCCGGAACGAAACTTCAACTCGTATCGACCGATACTTACGTATACGTAACATACGTGTGCACGTATGACTCGCAAACCGGTGCAGATGCACAGGAAGTTTAGTTAACCGCTCTATCGAGCATAAATTATACCCACCATTACAGTTGATAAACACGCGATTCACGAGCGGATTTGCATCGTTGACCGACTACCGATACCGATAGTAGGATACCACGGTAGGAACGTGGATGCGTTTTTATCCGCTTCTTCGCGTATAAAGTTGCGTGCGAGACGCGGATCATTTTTCTCCATCTTCGAACCTCCTCGGACAATACCTCTAAACGTCACCTACGCTCTATAGCCACTCTGAATCCTTCCAACCTTTCCCGTTAAAAACGCCCGTCATTCCTGACATTTAAACTTTACGTTTCAAGAAAATCAAGCTAGGAAACGTCACGAGGCACCGGTAGTTTAAGAAGCGAGTTTAGTTTAACAACGATCTTATACGCACATACCGATTACATACCGATACGTACTGATCGCACACAGCGACGCAAAATCCCCTCCGATCTATTAACCTCAGCCTTTAAATTCTAAACGATGCACCCGTCTTGTTCGCGTAGGGCCTAGCCGCATAAAGAATGCTTTTGCTTCGGCATCGCGCAAATAATCGATCATCACGCCGCTACTTCCACCAGAGCCGTTCCCTTCTTCCTCGTGCCTCCGTTTTTGCCTTTCAAGGTGGTTCGCGCCGGTTTTCGTTAGAATTAAACAACGTAACTCCTTCTTACCGCTATTTTTACCAACCATCTCTGAATATTCCGTTCGTTAAACAATCGGCTGGGTCCTTGTTCCACGTGGACGCGAACATCGTTCGTCATCGTGCGTTCGTCGTTGTTCGTTGCAACCGTGCAACTTCGTAGTAGAAAAATCGATCGACACGGACGACTATCAATTTCACGGTTATCGAGCTATATCGCTCTATCTTGGGTGTTGGATCGACCGATCGTTTCTTCTTCGGTCTTCTTCCGTCCTTCGTTCTTCCAGGCCACCGTAAATTCCTGGAACGATAAAAGCCTCGACCGCGTAGCCGTGGATCTGCTTTGACATAAAAATTCCTTTTTTCCTTGCACGAGAACAACGGATACAACGAGGAGTTGTTCTCTTTACGACCATCACGATCGTCGACAGAATTTGTCCGGTCAGTCTCAGGTTAGGGGAATTTATTTCGAACGCGGATCCGCCATATCTCGATGATCCTTTGTTCGTCCTTTTTTCTTCTTTTTATCCAACGCCGAACACTCTGCCTTTCGTCGTGCAGAATCGTCTGTAAATCGCACGATACGCAGCAACAGCAAAGCGATGCGTTATGGCGATAGAAACCGGCTAGACGAAATTTCGTTGACCTTGGAGATCGATAGATTTGTCCGAAGGAAACTTTCGTTTACATTTCGTACGTACGATCACGACAGATTTAAGTGGACGTGAAAATGTCCAAAATACAACGATTACAACCGATACGATACAACCGATCGTATTTATAAACTTTGAAAGTTATATCTACCCGTAACGCGCAACTTTTCCAATAATCAAATTACCTACTTTATATCATCGTATCGAGAGATAACGAAAATCGATATCGATTAAAGCCACTTGGTAAACTTTGTGTTTGATAGATACTCTTAAGGATTTTTCGCTCTACTAGCAAGCTTTGAACGGGATCTTTTCTTTGGAATGTTTCAGGTTTCCGCGGAGATCAGTGCGAGGAGAATATCGACGACTGTCCTGGAAATTTGTGCCAAAACGGTGCAACCTGCATGGACAGGATAAATGAGTACTCGTGCCTATGTCCTCCGTCGTACACAGGCACGCAGTGCGAACTGGACGTGGACGAGTGCTCGGTTCGGCCTTCGTTGTGCCACAACGGTGCCACGTGTACCAATTCACCCGGTAGCTACTCGTGCATATGCGTGAATGGCTGGACCGGGCCCGACTGCAGCGTCAACATCGACGATTGCGCAGGTGCTGCCTGCTTCAACGGGGCTACCTGTATCGATCGTGTTGGCAGCTTTTACTGTCAATGCACCTACGGAAAGACCGGTAAGTTCCAGTAGCCATCGACGCGCGATCGACCGACAGTTTCACGACTTCGAAGACTCGTTAACTTGCCTCGTGACGTCAATTGGTGAGGCGTGTACGACACGACACGATGGGGTAGATGGTCCAAGGATCGGAGAAAATATTCAAGTACGTAGGGACGGTAAAAAGGCATTTTACCGCTCTACGTGATTTTACGAAAAGATCGAAGCGATAGATTAAAAACATGTACGACATACGTAGTAAATACGCGACGCATCGCGTCTATGGTGCACGCAGGAAATGTTCGTGTCGTGCGTTGGCTACCTTTTTCGCTGCCAATTCGTTACACAACCACTAAAATTTTGGAATGTCACGGTGGCAAAGGTAAACATGGGTTCACGAATCGCCGGAGCTCGCAGAACGAATTCGCGTAACGAGGTACGGCCGACGAGAGGATTCCGTACGCGGAATCGTGTCGGTGTTATGCATAGCGAGATCATGAGCGGAGCATCGGCGGAGCATCGGCGGAACAGGCAGGTGCAACTGCACGTGCAACAATATGATGCAGCCTCCGAGGGTCCGTTGGAATCCCGGGATTCCGGAGGCTGGTGCGCGGCCTAGCCTTACCGAGCGACGACCTTGAGGACTGAAAACGAGTTTCTGTTCTCTGTTCTCTGTTCTTACTCGCCTACCCAAAGCCCGGTGCGGCAAAACGTTTTTCAGATCGATCGTGCGTCGACGCCGATTACCAAATACAGGCATCCTTCTTTCGTTACGATGCGACCGCGCTGCTCCCTGTAATAGCTGCGATCGACGTCAGGTAATCGCGAAAACGAAAAAATTCGCGCGCCACTTGGACAAGCCTATACGTATATATCCCACCTCTGCTTTAACTTTTACGTTCCGATGTTCGATCGTAGCGGCCATTAGCCGCCATTAGCGGCCACGAATCGATCTTCAACCGATTTAACCTTTATTCCTTTTCTCTGCTTTCCTGTCCTCCGTTCCTGTCCCTTCCTGTTACCGCGATATTATAAACATTCAGCTCCTCGCGCTTTCCTCGATGCTCACGCTCGTTACCTCACGCCGAACCATTCCACTTTTACAGTATCTGTGTAAATTAAGAAATCAAGATATTCGGATAATAATGGCTTACGCGATATGAACCGAAATGTACCAATCAACGTACTTGCAATGTCCTGCCCACTCGCGCGCATAACGATGGCAGTGTCAAAGCCCGGTGGCTTGGTTTCTTTCACGTACGAACACGGTTACAGTTAGTCGCGGGTGTGATCGTGCATCCGCGCGGCGGCTTTGCTTTATGCGCGAACGTTCTAAACATCCGCGTTCCGTTATCGAGATCTAACGCGTTCCAACGTCATTCGATACCTATACTTCGTACGCCGTACACCGTACGTCAAAGGATATCTATACATTTTTCCCGCTTTTCAATCGCTGGCAAAATGAATAGACCAAAGGTAAAAAAAAGTAGTCGAAGGGACTAGAAATAACGGTTAATAGAACTGAACGGTTAACTGAAACTTTAGTTTCGAAATTAAAATAAAAGAAACGATCTGTTAGCGAATTCGTAAATTTTTCACGGAAACTTTTAAGAAGCAAACGTAAGCTCGATTACCACGAGATCCATAGACGAGCAACACCGCAATGCCGCCGTAAGATTAAACCCACATCGGCGAGTATTCTATGCAGTTGCAATTGAAATTCCTCGAATGTTCTCGCTGTAGGGAGCAATTAGACCAACTTATCCATTAAGCTCGGTATCTCCAGTAATTTACCGAACGCGAGATTCGAGATTCGAGATTCTCTTGCGAGATCCTCGTGTGTTACGTTTCTAGCTAGATTTCTAGCGGACCGAGCAATACGGATCTTAACGATGTCCATGTTTGGCCGTTGCCGCCGTGTTTGGCGTTCGACGATCGACGCTTTTGTCCTAGAAACGCACGCAACAGCGTCTATCGGATTATTCAGGTCCCCTTCAAAATGGCCGACCATCTTCACCGAGCGATCGGCGAATAATCGGAAGATAAATCGTTACTTTTCCCGTTTTCAGGATTGCTCTGCCATCTCGACGATGCTTGCACCTCGAATCCCTGTCACGAGGGTGCGATCTGCGATACCAGTCCCATCAATGGATCGTTCGCGTGTTCCTGTGCAACCGGATACAAGGGGGTAGACTGCTCGGAGGACATCGACGAGTGCGAGCAAGGTAAGCGATTGAACGGTAGTTTCAAGTTTTTGGAAGAGATCTACGATTTCGTAATATCGTACCGCGTATTGCTACTTGATATACATACGTCTACACACATATATAATTCATCGATACGTTCGACTGCGATTGAAAATACGTTTGACATAAGCCGTACCAAACGTACGATACACGTACATACGTATAGTACGAACGACGATGACTTCGCGCATAAACGAACAAGAAAAATATCTCGCAGATTACGTTCGATAGATTTTATCGCAGCTCGGGTTACTTCCTACGTATTGAGACGCTGCGCCGGTAAGAACGACAAATGATCGCGTAACCGTGTACTTGGCCAATTCGGGACGTAATAAATAAATAAATTTTACAATTTCCTATTTTTCGATTGTCCGTGGACTTAGAGTTAGAGAAAATCCCATCTATTCTTACAACGTGCAAATTATTAAAGATAATAAGCAATCGCGACTACGATTACGCGGTAAAGTTTTATTTCAAACGAATATTTATTTCCCATGAACTCAACGAATAAGAACGATCGAACGAACGAACAAGAGAATAAAAAAAGAACGCAAGTGGTGTTGTTAGAACGGCCGTCTCCATTTGTATGTTATCGAGTCGGCTGGAAAGATCGATAATCGTTAGATGAGCGCGTATAGTGGTACGCGAAAGCGCCCCTACGGTTCGAATAAATTGAAATCTCGCGCGGACGAAAGCAACAAACGGAACGATCGATAGATCGCGAACGATTAGTTGGTCGTTCCTCTCCCGTTATCGCCGTTGTCGTCGATCGCGATTCACCGTCGATCACGAAGGTGGAATTTTCGTTGGCCGATAATTTTTATAGGCATCGCGTTCCAATGAAATTCTACCAGGGCGAACGTTTACGGAGGTTGTTAATCCGTTCGTTTTGGATATTTCTGGCTTTAACCAGCCGATATCGTAGAATGGCGCTCTTTCGAGAAAAATATCTCGAACGGATACGTCGAACCCTGTCGCCGTTAACGACGCGTGAAATCTAACGCGGGCAAAAGACCCGGTCGCTGATTTACATCCCTCGGATGCTATCGATGATAATAAACGGGGCGAACGCTCGAGACGAAGATCGAATAATAAGAACGCGATAACCGGGGCTGGAAATTTGTCGAAATTACACGAGCCTATCGCGATAGCGTATCGACGGACACGAGTACGCTAGCCATATATAAAAAGACGCGCCCCTCTCAAAGATATTTGAGAACGGTTGCGCGTTTCGTTCGTGATCCGATTCTTAAAGCGGCCGTGCGAACACCTGTAGGGTGCAGTGCACCTTAATAAGTATCCTGCGAGGGATCGCATCTCCGTTCTTCTTCTTATTTCCCTTTCATACTTGCCGGCAAGCTTGTCATTCGTCGGCTCTCTTTTCCCCTTCCGTTCCTCTTGAAACAAGTCAGCGGCTTGGCCGCAAGACGCCGCAAACCCACTATCGCAGGATCGATGAACCGGTGAGTCTCAGCGTGGCAGCGACGATTATTAATAATTCCTCCGGTATAATCGATGGTCCGGTGGGAATTTATGTTTCAAAGTACACGTTACACGTTGATATCGGTCGATGGACAGTTGTCTCTGAAGCGTTCGGTCGGGCTCCTTTCAATCCTTTCCATCGAATCGACGTTCAACGACTTTTCCTTCATCCCCGTCGCGAATAACCAAGCGTACCTACGTATGTTACGTCTACTCGCAACGCAACGCGTTACGCGTAACGCCGAACTTGCGTGCCAGATAAAAGTCAAGTTTCGTTGAAATTCCGTTCGATTTTTCTCGTTCCGAGCATCTTTTACGGGAACCGTTTTATTCCCATTTTCCGCCCATGTTCAATTTGTGTCGTGTAACCCGGAGAAAATTGAAAAACGAAAAACGAAAAACGAAATACTCGAGGCGAAACTGTGAAAATGCCGGCCTGGTACTGCCGGAGTACCGGTAAATGGATTCCTAATTAACCGGTGGACAGGCAGTAGTCGCGGTTTAATTAATAGTACGGTGGAGAATCGAAAAGTCAGCATGGGGCCGGCGCGGGGCCCGCACACCTCGACGGTTTTCTCGTTGTACCCTACCCCTACGTACATACGTAAGCCGACTCCGGCTGGCGTGGTTTATCTCGCCACATTATCAGCTGGAATTCGATTTATGATATTGCGCCGCACGGAACGCGCTGTCAATCCCACGGTGGCGTCACGTTGACACGGAAATAAAGAAAAGACGGCCGTGGCCGTGCTCGATCACCCGTAAACCATGAAAAATGGTAATCGTCATGGTAACGAGAGAGGTAAGCATCGCTAATGCGAAACACGGTCGATCAAACCTGCAGGCTGTACGAAAAAACGTCGATCGCCTTTTTGTCCTATAACGCTCTATTTTAATATCGGTGGTTAATGTTTTACCTTATTGGGTAATGGAGTTGGAAAAAGAGCTTGCGTAGAACCTTTTTATCCATCTATACGGCATAGCGCACAGTACCCGATCGTCTATCGCCGTTTCAATCATTCATCGTGAACGCATTGTCCCAAGATGCCAATTAACTTTTTATTTATAGTCGATTAAAATTCACGTCCCATTACGGAGTAGTTGGAGCAACTTTTGTTCAGCGAGACGCGTAAAGACGAGAAAGATCGTACTCGAAAGTTTCGGCGGGTTTTTTCAAACATCATTTCTCAAACCGTATGTTTTCTCGGTAGAATTTCAATCGCAATCGCGATTGCAAGCGCGAACAATCCATACCGTCGATCCGTCGAAAGTGCCAATAAAGCGAAATCAGCGAACAGCGTAGCCGGGAAAAAAATGAAAACGGAGACGGTGAAGGAAGAAGAAGAAGTAGAAAAAGCAGTTGAAAACGCGTCCAATCGTAAGCAAACCCGTTTTATTCGAAGGGCTGGATAATAAATACGCGCGGTCTGCCCTGCCGTAGGTGAGCGCGCACCGGTTAATACGTTTCGTTCCAGACAAACACACTTCATTAATAATGAGAAACACTTGCTTCGTACATTCCTCTCGCTTCTCTTCCTTCTTCTTTCTCTCTTCCCTACTTCGCACAGGCATTCGTATCTCTCTGCAAAATGACAGATAGACTCTCTCGCGTTAGTATACAAGGATCCTCGGTCGTGTTTCTCCGGCGCGTTAATCACAACCGCACGGCGGAATCAAGCGGATTTCGGGGGTGAACGTTAACAATCGGGCTCGTTTGCCTGGATGGAGAGCGGGAGGAGGTGGGGGACACTGTTTATAGGCGTGCCGTCATTACGAAGCCGCGTAACGACCGCGATCACGATTCATTTTCTGTATTTCATTAAACGCGCGCGGAACACGCTTGCGTAGCTCCCTCGAACCTCGGGCAGTAATTTAGCAAACATTCGCGCGGCGTCACGTCCAACCGGGCAATCAATCTGCCGGATCTTTAGTTTCTTGCAGTTTCTCTTTCGTGCACGGTCACTCGCGATTCTTGCCTTTTCGTATCTTATTCTTCTCGAACCGAGAGATCGACCAACCGCTGCTACCGAATGAAATAGTCGCGTACATACGTATAGCTCCATAGGGAGAAAGCTGGCCCCTGTCGAGCCGACCGACTACCCTGCACCATATTTCGACCGTTAAAGCCTTTTTGTAGCCGCATAACGAATCAAGGATGCCAGTTTTTCTGCACGAGCCAGCCCTATTCGGAAACCCGTTCGTTTTGGACGGTAGACGGGGAACACACCGTGTGTCTTGCTTCGAACGCGAGGATTGCAATTAGGAAGACGTTACTCAAAGACGCGTCTCCTTGTTCCTTTTTCTTCTTCTATCGTCTCTTTTACTTGTCGTTTTCCCCTCTTCTTCCTCTTCTTCCTCTTCTTCTTCGTCGGTCGCGTATCGTCGGCCGCCTCGGACTCGGCCAAGCAAAAATTATAATCAGTCTATAGTCTCTGTAGGCGACGATACAACTATCGTTCGAACGATTCCAACTATCCAGTTCCTACGTGAATTCGAATCAAACTTTTTTTCGCGAATCCTTCTTCGAACATCATCGATACCTTAAATCGTAAAATCAAACTTTTGTTATTATATTATAACTTTTATTATCGTTTATTCGTTAAAACTATCAGAATTTTCGAATCTCCGTTACCTCGACTTTCACTATGCCAACCTATTTACAGCTGCTTGATCGCGCGCTCATTACGCGTATAACACGTACTATCGCGATTCGTTTACTCTACCACAGATTCTACCACGTCGCTTCGTCCATCTTCGACTCTTCTTTTTTCTTTTTTTTTTTTACTTTAATACAAAAATTTGCCCACAACGAAGCAATTTGACGATCGCGATCTTATTTCGGGTAATTGCAATTTTAATCGCGAAAAACCTGGATTCGTCGAAATTTCGCTCTTCTTGCATGATCGCACGGCACGGTATATAACAAGTTTTTCGTACGCGACTGCCGCAAAGGAAAAGCATCCCCAGCGGGATCTGATAATTTCGAAGAACAAGGTAATTTATTCTGGCCGCGAGATAATTCCGTTTCGCCGCTCATCTTCTTGCAATTCGTCCGGAGAAGATCGAACGAGTCGCGAACGAGAAGAAGAAAGAAGTTCTTTGTCGCGTGTGTATCGTTAAGTAACGCTATAAATATTTACGGCGGATCTCCGAAAATGTCGGGCCGTTTGCAACGAAGGACCACCGCCGCAAACCGGGTTCTTCTTGTCCGGTGTCGAATTACATTGGTCCGGCCGTGTTCGCGACCGTCAAAACCCCGCGCCAACGTGACACCGTCGAGACGTCATAATTCGTGACAGCGCAGCGACGCGGCCATGCGAAAGTACCTCGCGTGTCGTGGATCGCGCCATCTCTTCCCTTTTATTCCGCTGTTTTTTCGTTACTCCCTTGCTCGGTTCAGCGTCGATCGAACTCGGATCAGGAGCCGAGCGGTCTTAATTTCCAAGCGAGTCGAAGCGGTCGCGAGGATGGCGAAGCGACGGTCAAAGGGAGACGGCGAAGTTGCGTGGGTTAGGAAATCCGGTTTGGACAGTCGATTTCGTTTTTACGACGTGGATATACGTAGCACGTAAGTAGTACGAGATACGTATCGCAAGATTCTCGCTGGCTCCAGTTGCAATCGAATGTACATCGAATGGACGGAATACGAGCAATTCCGAGTATCTGTCTGATCGTATTTGAGATTGTATTTCGGGTCTGACCGTATTTACTATACATAGTATTTTACAGATAGTATCTTGCAAATACATTGCACTTTTGCACCGTCCAAGTTTCCGTAACTACGTAAGAATCGACGGTCGAGTGACTCGCGCGTGAAAATTTGCACGCGCGTCCGTTCGAAGCAAAGAACGAGGCGAATCAGGGCCGAATCAGGGCAAAAGTCAACGAAGAATCGAGCAGTCGAACGATCCACCGTCTTTTCACCGTCTTTTCACGATCCGACGAATATTCGTCTTCGTTAGCCGAGTTGACGTAAACGAGAATAAAGATTACAAACTAAATTAAACGTCCGTCGAACGCGTAATTACCGACACTCGCGCGAATCGAAGCGTTTATTTTGTATAAAAAGCTACTCCGTACAAGTCGTCGCAGATTTCGTTTCGAGGAAAATTCTCGGAAAAATCGGCTCGGCGATCAAATTCCTTCCCTTTTTCTTCGCTTGTATTCGCGTAACGGGCACTTGGCGTGAGTTCCGCGAGTCCGATCATCGCGTGCCAGCGCGAACAACGCGGTAACCTGTAACGAAATCCCTTTTCCTTCGTGATCAAGCTCCGTGCCGGTGCTCGAAACCCGCTTCCTCGCCTTCTTCGTTTTACAGCCAAAGTCGACTCAGCCGGATCTCTCGGCTCGGAATCAGGAGGAACCGGGCCTCCGTTCGCTACCTGTCCGCTAAACAAAGAGCCATTGTTACACCGAAATTTGGCAACGTTGGCCTGACAATGGGGTAAGCCGATACGAGGCACAAGGAGTTCGTATACCTGACCCGATCGTCGGGAACGCTCGCACCATCTTTCCACCGATCGAATTGGCCTTTGGAATACTCGAAATCGCCAACAATTGTAAACAGAGCGTCTCTTTCACGGAAAACGTTCTTCGCAAATTGCGAATTGCAAAAATACGAAAGCCGATAAATGGCGTAAAATTCGTTGATCTTGCACGATATCGCTGCGCAGGTTGCAAGACAGAAGGTCGGTAATAACGTTTTACCGGAAGTGCAGGCCTAAAAAGAGACATTTCCCGTAATCCGATCTTTTCTCGAGGGAACGCAACGGTGGCGGCGAAGCACCAACCGATCTAATTAAACGCTAAATTGTTATTTTAAGTTTAATAATAACCATAATGACCTCGCGCTCCAGCCTGTGCTCTGTTATTATCTAGATTGCATATTTTCTGGTAGATTAAGTTCCTCGAGAGCTGCTCCTCTCGGAGTCAGCGCTCTCATCGTCGCGTACAGATTGGGCAAAAAGCGCTACCGACCAGCGCGGTTCGGCGCGTTTCGGCGCGTTTCGGCGCGTTTCGGCGCGGTTCGGCGCGTCTCGGCGCGTTTTGGCGCGGCGACTCGACAAAACTCGTAAACTGAGCCTCGACGTCCAGAGTGCAATTGATCGATTATCCGTGATATTACAGGGTGCGCCGTTAGAATCCGGACAAAAGAAGTTTTGTGCAGAAAGTTGTTTATTTAAGTCAATACACAAAAACACATGAAAATGTTGTTATATCTCATTTAAAGGGTCCTTGCTGAGAACTTTTATTCTATGTAACCACCCTCTGCCTCTATGACCTGCTCTATTCTTGCTCTAAAGCGCGAGCACGCTGACTTCAACTGGTCGCGTTTAATTGTCGCGAATTCTGACTCGATAGCAGCTCGTAGGGAGTTGACGTTGGGGTGCCTGCATTTATTAGTTTGTCTCTCGATAACGCCCCACACGTAATAGTCCAATGGGTTTAGGTCGGGACTGTTAGGAGGCCAGAAATCTTTCGACCAAAACATGTCCACATTGTCAGAGAGCCAATTTTGAACAAGATGACTTGTGTGAGCAGGTGCGCCATCTTGTTGAAATAAATACGGCCTTCCAGAAGCCGTAATTTCCATCCACGGCTTTATTACTGTCTTCAGGACCTCCAAATAAACCTCCTTTGTGATTCTTTCGCCTTTTTGGAAGAAGTGCGGAGGCATGACGTCGCCCTCACTTGAGACAACGCTCAAAACGTGAACACTTGCTGGAAATTTGGTTTTGCCCACAACAGGAACATCTTCGAGATTGTGGGCCAGCCAACGGTCGTTCCTCCGATTCACTTTGGCATCCACAGTAAAAATTTTCTCATCGGAAAAAAACATAATGCGGCCAGCAGCTTCGTGTTTTAACGAACACAGAATCAAATGACAACGGGCAAATCTTTTAAGCTTGGCGGCCTCGGAGAGCATCTGACGGACTTTGAGAACGTAGGAGGCATATCTAAGATCCTCTTGAGCTATTCGACGGACAATCGTTTCACTCACCCCCAAGACGGAGGCTAATTTTCGGAGAGAAGTTCCCGGATCTTCCAAAATCATGTCTTGGGCCCTTTGAATAATTTCTGGCGTCCTTGTTGATTTTTCCCTAACCTGAACTTTTCTCGCCGGAGAAGGAGAACCCTTCTCGAACCACTCTGAGGCTGCGTATCTCTTAGCAATGTCGTATACCGTCGATCTTGGGTAGCTAAAGAATTTTATAATTTCGACCGGCGTTCTCCCGGCGCGAAGACTTTCTATAATCGCCGCTCTTCTATCGTATTCCGGGTTTTGCTTAACGAGTTCTGTCATTTTGAGGTTATAGAAGACTTATTGACATATTTAACTAACTTCAGAGTCAATCAGCACAAACATCTGAATTCTAATATGGTGGGAACTACAAATTGAATTCTGTCCGAATTCTAACGGCGCACCCTGTATATTCGAGAGGGAA
The DNA here is from genome assembly GCF_905332965.1 of Bombus pascuorum. Lineage (NCBI taxonomy): Eukaryota > Metazoa > Arthropoda > Insecta > Hymenoptera > Apidae > Bombus > Bombus pascuorum. Next base: position 165,678 of record NC_083490.1, on the reverse strand, counting down.
CGCGGGCCGAACCTTCCCTTAGTCGTCGGCGATCGAGCCTCGTCAAAGGCGAGTTCACCAAGCAGTCGCGATTAACCGAATCGCTGACCGAAGCGTCTCTCTATAGCAAGCTATTCCCCTTTTAACCGTAGATTCGACCGTTGACGTTTTTCGATGGAAGGTAGTCATTTTGTTTAACTCGACGTGAATTTAACAGCGCGTTCGATAGCAGCCATGTTCCGTTACATACATCTAGGAACCTGATGCGCCATACTCATCGTTTCCCGGCACTGGCAACGTGATTTTCCCCGTCAAATTTCGTCTCGATTCGCCATTGATACCTTTCGCGAGTATAGCCGAAACTAGTACCGAATATCACCTGCGATCTTTGCTCGCCAATAAACTTTTCAATAATCGCCAATAAACTTCCTAGAAATGACAAAATATACTTGTCGCGCTTAATTGAAGCTACCTCGAGGACAGAGCTCCCATAGCACCGTGTGCCAGTAATCCACCTACCTCCCTCGCATCGACTCCGTTCAACTCCAAGTGTCGTTTTCTTCCATCATCTGTCGACAACACCGATGCCCGCCGTCCTTGAAGATCGTTGGTCGCGTCGTCTCGTCCACCTATTCGTCGTCCGTTCGTTCCTCGCGACTCGCACTCGATCGCCGACACGACCCAGCAATGCGTTTCTTGCCGCCCCCGGTTATCCGGTAACACGCGTACACCCCTGGCCTTCCGCTTTTTCTTTCCTCTTCCACGTCCCTTCGCGAAACGTCGCGCGCGGCGACAGCAATTGCGACGCAGAGTTGGAAAAACCATCGTTGAGTTACACGAGAGCGGCATCCGACCGTGCCGCGAGCGACGATATCGCTTTAGTTGTTCAAAAACCTCATAAATATCGCTAGTAATCGTTGTACGCGTTGCCCTGCGTACCAACCGTAACCAGGTCCCGATGTTTCTTTTCGAATGCCACGCACGTTGTATGCCAAGGGACGACGTGTAACACGGTATCGAACGATTCACCGAGGATTTTTGATCGCAGATTTCCAAGTGCATCGAAACTTGGCTAAAATCTATAATTTGCGATAGTCGCATAGCTCTCTCTCTCTCTCTCTCTCTCTCTTAATTACCATGAAGTGGAAATCAACAGCGATAAAGCGTTGTGCGTGTGCGATAAGCGCACGCACAGAAGTCCGCGTCGATTTGTTTATCTTTCGGTGAAAGTAGAGAGAGAATTGCCGCGCTTACGCTAAATCCCACCGAGTCGTTAAGAATTTGGCTTGTAACGAGACTGATTATAAACGCGATGATAAAGGATAGATACAACGACCTCGCACTAGCCTCGTTTTTTTTTCTATCAAACCGTCGATCGTACTTTTACAACGCGTTTCCTAAAGTTCTAAGATTTCTTCTACGTTTCATTCGATGCGTATTCGCTTTAACGATAACGATGATACAAAGCACAAGCTTTATTACAATTTTATTACAACCAAGCCTGTCGAATAAAATTCCGATGAAATTACAGTCACGAAATATCACGATGTAGAAGCAATCTCGCGAGAATAACGAAAAGACTAACTAAATTAAGGCCGATATTTCAAGGAAGAAACGGTAGTGAAACTTAATGAAACACACGAACGACGAAGAAACAGCTGCCAGCGGTAATTATCTTATTGCAATTAGCGCGAACCGCGCAAGTTCAAGAAAACGAGCGGTCCAAACGGATCGCTGACCACTCTCGAGGAACAAGTTTCGTTCTCGAGGATGACAGGCATCTTCCTTCTTATGGTCATCTTCGTCGTCGTCGACGTCGTCGTCGTCGCTGCCGTCGTCCATCCATCCATCCATCCATCCATCCATCCCTTTTTCTTCTTTCCTCCCTTTTTCTCGGACGGCAGCGCCTTTAAAATCTACGTCGACCTGGCCAATTAAGGCTCGCTATCGTGCATTCGTCGCCCATCCCATGGAGCATCCGCCCACGTGCTGCACTTTGACTTCTGCCATGGCTAATAATTAATTATTATGCACCAAGCGTTCACCAATTCGCGACTGTTACCGAATTACCGGAGCTTTTGGGTGTTAAAACACCCAACGCCTTTGTTCCGAGTTTCGTTGATCTTAAGCGCGATAAACCAAACGAATCAACAAATTGTTAGCATATTTTTAACTTTTTTCTTGCATTTTTCTAGGATCCCCTTGCGAACACGATGGTATTTGCGTGAACACACCTGGCTCGTTCGCCTGCAACTGTGCACAAGGATTCACGGGACCGAGATGCGAGACAAACGTGAACGAGTGCGAGTCCCATCCCTGTCAGAACGACGGCTCGTGTCTGGACGATCCTGGGACCTTTCGTTGCGTCTGCATGCCTGGTAAGCCAACTCTTTGCTTCTTTCCACCGTTTCTGCCTTTCTCTTTCTAAAACCTGCCATCGGGAGGTGTTTCCGAAACGCGACAGTGACCGCCAATACCGTATAGAAACGAATAGTCCCCAGCTATGGCCCGCACGGTCTTAAGTAAGCCAGATCGCAGATCACAGATTACAGGCGAATGTTCGTGTCGATCAGACTCACCATACGACCCATCCAACTGCTTCGCTCGTGTTTGTAAAACTAGCAACGTGATTATTTATTACGTTTAATAATTTACACGTGCTTTGTGTCGGATACTTAGGATACAACGGATTTGAGATTTTCGCGCGCGGTCGATGCTATTACCTTGTGATTTAAACAATTTTGGAAAGCATCGAACTTTACCATGCCAGGGAATTTATTAGGTTGGGAAAAAGATCAAAATCTAAAGATAAAAAGCGGTACACGCTAGTTAAAGCGATTGTCGTGCGCGTAACGATAATTGCGTCGCGAACGATAATTAGCAAAGAATCTGGAATTTGTTGGGTCGCAAGGTGGATGCGGATGAGCGATACGAACGAAGCAGAGGCGTTTTCGTGGAAAAGTCGTTGGCGTTGAACCAAGCACGCTTTGCCAACGGTGGAAATCAAGATTTCACCAAGGCGATAGTATATACACAGAGAGAGATACTGGCGAGCGCGAGCGCGAGCGCGAGCCGTTGCTTGAAAGCCGTGTGCCCCCCGGAGCCGCGATGCCGCGGTACCGCGGTGTCGCCGGTAAATTCTTCCGCCGAGATGACAGGGCCTCGGATTGCGTTATCTGATGCGCGGCAAGGACGGTAACTCGTTTAATCTTTTAACACGGTTGGTACGCGCCTCAGCCACGCGTAAGTCAACCTTAATTGTTTGACGCCGCGCTATGGAGGAAGCATGTTTCCGGCTGGCAGAGGAGGAAACATAGGCTTAAGGGCCTAGCATAGAGAGGGCCAATCGAGATTCTGCCGGTCGATAATCGTCGATGTAATCGGCAGAGAATGAGCTGTGCACGCTCACCAGATATCCGCAAGATGGGCGAGAACGAAGAACGGCTAGTGGCTGTCGGCGTTGGTGGTTTGCGATGTCGAGTCAGAGGAATCGGGAAATCGAAATCTATGTATCAGCTATTATTCGAAGGAGTTTGAGGATTTTTAAGGTTCTACGAGGTCGGTTGTTGCACGGGTGTGCATCGTTTTCGTTTTCCCAGATGCTTCGGTTTCTTTTCGTAGTATTTCGTGTTTTTGTACGGACCTGTCGTGGGATAGGTTGATTCGTATCGTTCGGCCAAATCGTTTGTATAATAAGTGTCCATCTATATATATTTCTCCCTATCATTTATGATTTTTCGTTCGGTTAATCAAAGTTGAGGGTATTCACGCGACAGGATTGGGGTTAGACGTTCCCTCTTAAATATGTAGCGATGTCGCAAACTTGTCGATCAACTGCGAGGCACGAGAGTGTGTCGGACAACGCGTGTCCCTACTATTTACATCTTATCGTTACGACGTTAGGCGATGGTAGTTCGTATACGTAATAAGAGGTCGGGTAAGATTCAGATAACCAGGCCATGAACGATCGATATCGGGCGGATATCGAGGAAAGATATCGGACAATCGGACAAACATACCTCGTATCCTTCCGCAGAGATTTTTAGCCTTTGAATTTCATCGGTAAATTAGTATTTTTGTTGTTTCGGAAAAAACTTGAAAAATGTTTAAAACTTTATTAAATTTGTCGGATGCAACTCTTTCTTTTCTTTCTTTTCATCCTAACAGTAACAAAGGCATAAGTAAACAAAGGCATCCTATAGTTTTCAAAGACGGATCTATCCGCGCCAGATTTTTCTCCAAAAACCGCACGGGTTTGCACGTTGTTCTTAGAAATTACAGGGATCGTTAATGGGAAAGAAAGCACGATTGCAGGAAAATTTCGATCGATTTACCAGATCGAAATTGCAAAGCAGAGCGAAATTCGAACAAGAAGAGACAACGAGTTTCGCTGGCGAAAATAATTTAATCCGGCTCGCGTCCTTCCTTTCGTGCCTGCTTTCTGAAACCGGTTGGATCCTGTCCATCTACCCTCGAGAGATTCGTCTGACGGCGATCAACGGTCGTTGGTCGGGGGTTTTCGGTGATGTTTTGTCGTGGATCGATTCAACGGCCGCAAATTAATCGACAGCGTATCGTAAATACGCGAATGAAAATTTTAAAGAGAGATTTCCGCTCCGTTCTTGCGTGACACTTATCGATCGACTCGCGCCATTCTTTCTTTCCTCTTTCTTCTTCCAACTCGGTACGTGCGTCTAGCATCCCTTAAGATCGAACGGAACCTGTCGGTGTTTAAACGGAGATGATTCGATTTCCGCTTGAACGCGCAAGTATATGCGTATGTACATTGCATTTACACGTAATATGTATATACATATCATACATATATATATGCTAGACGAACGTTGCTGTACGACTTATGGACGTAACGAGTGAAACCGATATTGAACCACGACGGAGCGTCAAGAAACAGAAATGTGCCGTGCACATCGAACGATCGAATCCAATGGACCTGTTTGGACTAGAGCAGCGAACAATCGACGGTGGCTGGAGGGGGATCGAGAAGGTAGAACGGTGCTGGACGGTTGCGAAAAGCGAGAGAGCAAAAAATGAGAGACGGGCCGAAGGGGCCGAAGGTGGAAGGGTATGAAAGACGCGAGGGAAGGAATGAGCCGGGAGGGGGCAACGAGTAAAATATGATAGCAGGATTCGCGAAATATGAGACCGAAACGAGGGGATTCTTTGCCCCAGGCCCCTGTACGGGCACAAAGGCTTATCTTGTCCCTGGATTGGCCATTGGCCGAGCGGACTGCCATTTTGGTACTCCACCTCCGTCGTCTCTTCTTCTTCTCTTTCTTTCGTCCCCGGTTGTACCATGCTCTCGTCTCCGTTTCTCTTTCTTAAACCTGGTCTCTTTTTCGTCCCGTTGTTTCGAGGCTTGTTGCGTCGGTCCGTTTGCTGCGCTTTCCTTTCTTGTCGGGTCCTGCTGTCCCGTAAAAGGATCCGCTAAATAGCGCTAAGAGGTTCGAGGAAAGAGGATACTCCAGCATTCAGAATCTCTGGCAGACGAGTTGCATACGTGCCACTTGCGTCCACGCTGCACACTCCACGCACCGCGTCTCTCCGTCTCGTCGACTCTCCGCGCTTCGTATCGGCCTTTGTAAATTGCTCTGGTATACTAGGTTCCTGGATCGAAGCGTCGTTCTTGCCAGAGCAAATCGCTGTCGTTCACCATCGTTCCTTCTCCAGCTCGATGAAACTCTGCCGCTACTGGCACCGCTACTCGGATCCGTTTTTCGATTCCTCGGCAACAAGTTGCGGACCGATGCGGGAAAGTGTACACGACGAAAGAAAGAGCGAAACTGTCCATGTAATTTCCGCAAGCAATGGCGAACACGTTGGGTTACAACGCAAAATACAAGTGGAAACAGCAATTGCTTGTCACCGACATTCACACTCACACTCTCGCACTGACGGACGATAGCGATTACAAGACTACCGACCGATCTGATAATGCGATTCATCTGATAACGTGGTCCTCTGGCTACGCGTACACGCCGTGTATTTCGTATTGCAGCCTTGAAAAGCGGGGATTAATAAATCGGTAGCGTAGGAACAGCCGTGCAACCGCGACAATTCTTACAGTGAAAAAAAAGAACGAAGCGTAGCGTTCGAATTCGATAGTAATCGACGAGATACCACTTACTGCCTTGCAAGCAATATCGTTCGACAACGATGGTAACGTTGAAACACGATCACTTTATAACGTAGGACACGACGTTTTTCGGACCACGTATCATCATATCACATCGATATCACATCGTCGATACCGATCGAATCGTATTCGGTAAGTAATTCCACCGAAGAAGTATGTAGGTACTAGAGATGTAATGTTTCAAGAGCGGCGTTTGTCTTGGCAATACGCGGTAACAAATTATTGAAATTTGTACAATTTTCACCCTGTAAAAAAGCGTTTTCATTCTAGTTTTTCTTCTATGTCGAATATTTTCTTCTCGATAAGAATCGCAACGTAAAGATCATTAAGATCTTTTGGTTACAGACGCGACGACGGTGTCAAATACTTGACGGTGGCGGATACTTTTGCCGCAAAATCGAACATACTCTCGATCGAAATATTTCGTCGCAAAATAAAATACGCGAATCAAAGAACCTACGTACGAAAATACTTTCGGTGTAGTGGAGTACCAGCTATATCGTTTCAGTAAAGTATATGGTAGCTACCTGACCGCGATGATGATGTAAAGGTGGCATCGTGCGAAAGGTGCCATAGATCGTCCCGATGAACAGTCCGACAAAGGCAAGACGATGTTATCCGCGACGCCATCTTCTCAGGTATACGTCCAGGTGTTCACACGGAACCGGGAATTCGCTAGTCACAGTGACCGGCGCTCTTTCTCGGCTATCGCTAAAATACCACCTGATACATCAAATTTCGTGGCGCGCTGAATCTGCAGAAATTTCGTTGTTTCTACATATACGAGTGTACTTTGCGCATCATATATGAAAATTGTTGGAAAAAGCGATCGGACATTTTATCGAAATTTATTTCATTTACTTGGATTCGCTCGATATACGCTACTTTTTTTATTCCATACGTACTCTTTACAGTACCGCGAATACACGCGTTTTCGTTAAAACATCCACTTTAAATACGCAGAATTCTTTCAACCAAATCGTAGGACGATGCAGTTCCACTTTCCGTTCGTTTTTCTCCACGATAATACGCGCTTGACAGAAAATCTGCTTCGAACATACATATCGACGTACTTTCGATTGGACGCGACAACGACAACGCATACCTTGTAATATAACGTAACTCGATATATAAACGTGTGAGCGGAAGAAGACGAGGGAGAGAGAGGAAAGAGAAAGGGAATCCGAAAACGATGGAACAAGTTCTGGCGTTGAGAGCCAAGAGATGTTCCATCGGAACACGCGCGCTATGATACATGGTTGAAGATGTAGATTGCTTCCAGCTCCTAGCGCATAATCCAGCAGCCTTGCATTGTCCACGCTGGACAATGGCTGGCGCGTTCTGTTATCTCGCAGCCCTTATTCGACTCGCTTCTTCTTTTCTACGAGTCTCTCTCTCTCTCTTTGCCCCTGCCCTTATAGCGGTTCCATTCTTCTGCTCGTGGATCGTGCTTGGTAAATCTTGGCTGGAAGGGCCACAACATAGTTGCCGCACAATTGCGTCGATTGCGAACAGTCAGCTGAAAGTAACTCTTTGTTATCTCAATTCAGTTTTCCATCAGGAATTAAGAAGCATTTTCTTCGGAAAAGAAATTCTTACCTTGGTTTCCGTTAAAGGAAACTCGATGCTTCGTTGGTCGAAGGCGTACTTTGGACGATGCACGTTCTTTTTAGGCAAGTTCGTTATTCTTCGTTATAGCGATAGAATGTAATTTAAACTTCTACGTATAATGTAACTGAACGACAGTGACAAATTAGGTTGGAATTTTGAATAAATCGTAATAGAGACGATAGATGGATGGAATTGGATTCTCTTCGCATCACGTTTTGTTCGTTCGTAGCGTTCTCCCGAGATTCTGTCGAACGTACAAGTCGATATACAATTTTTAACCAACGGAACATCTATTTCGCGTAATCTCCACCACGTCTGTTTCCATCTGTTTCGTTCTCGTTCGTGGTTACGAGTACAAGTAGTAACCTAATTATCAACTCGATGCTACATATGCTACATATCAGGTATATAATGTCAGGAACCAAAGTATCGAACGAGAAAACGATACCTACGAAAGCTCAGCCTTTGAACTTTGAACGTCTCTAATCACCGTTTAAGAGCATCGCTTTGTGCGATGTTGTTGTCAAGCTGACGTATCGGTGTACACGTCGGAGCTGGATCGAACGTATCGGCCCTATATCAGAGGAATAATTTATCAGAACAATACCGATATTATTGCCATCGATCAAAGGAGCTCGTTTCGATTGACATATCCCTTCCTGTCCGAGACGTTGCAACGCCGTGGCACGATCCTTGTCGAGCTCCCTTCTTCTTTTTCCCCGATATAAATTATGCTTTTGTTTCTTCATCGGGACGATCCGAGAAACGATCGATCGGTCTGGACAAAGATGCGACGCGACGCGACGCCGTGCCGCGCCGCGCCGTCGTCGACGAAAACGAAGAGGTTGAAGTTGAAGGCGACTGTCAAGAATGACGGCACCCTCCCGAGAGAGAAGACGCGCGCATTTATTGTTCGCGATTCGAACGGGTCCCTTGGTCCATTTCACTTCATTGGTCTCTCTTCTTCCTTTTTATTTCGTGCCCCTCCTCCCTTTCGCCATGCGCTGTGCGACTGTTGCAGCATCCTGCATTCCGTTGGCCCGTTAGCCGATCGTCTTTAAAATATCCTCTACGATACATCCAGTTTTCTTACATGCACACTTATATCGCAAAGGGACTCGAGCTCGATCGACGAAAATTACGCAAATTCGTATTACTATTCCGTACGAAGGAAAAGGACACCTTCGCAAATATACGAAGGTTGGTCGCGGTGGTCGCGACAAAGTCATAACGCACGATTTTCTGCGTTTCTTGAATCCTGTATACGTCTCTTTCTACCAGTTATCGGACATTTGTTACTCCGATATAAGATAGATACAAGTTTTTAGTAAAATCTTGGCCAAGATGCGTGTACATACTAATCTTGCGCGGGATGCGGCGATCGTTCGTTTCGCTCTCGCCGAGTGTTTGACGTTGGTAGTCATGGATAGCGGGTATCCATTACCGCGTCTGTAAGCAAAGTTAAAGTTGACACTTATCAATTTATTTTATTATTTATTGTTTGTACGCGTTATAAAGGATTATAAATTATGCTACGGTTCGAAGATAATATCGTATAACGATTTTGATAAAAATTACGTTTGAAATTAGTAGGTGAACAATGTTTTTGACTTGGAATTATGCGCTTTCTTGCCGCAACTATGGTTTCCACGAGAGGCGGTAAAAATAGGCTTTAATTGCCAGTGATAATACTTGTAAAATCGATCGAGACCACGGTTTAATCGTGTCGTTATCAGCCACGGTACCCACGATCGAAAATCTAATCCCGATCGAATCCTCGTAGCGGACCAGCACGTTTGCTCGTAATTTTTTCCATTACAAAAACGTGAAACTTGGAAACGTTGTGCCGAGTCTACAAAAACCGTTCTACTCTCATTGTCGTTGGCCAGTCTTCGTCTTTCATCTTCGATCCTGTCTTGTGAAACGCAACAGGATCGAACGATGCTCACACGTTACGTAAACGTTAAACCATTGGCCGCGACGCGACGCGATGCGACGATGCGGTTAGAGTTTCCTTCGCGCTCGCTTTCGAGCGGGGTCACCGTCGGTGATCCCTTCTCACCTGACCGAGAGTCGTAGCTGTAAAGCAGAGGCCGCCGCAAATCCAGAACGAATCGAAAGTGCCTTCGAAGGTTCCTTCGATTTCGTTTTCCGACCGCTTGCACTTCAAGTGGCGAACAAGCTCGTGCATGTTTGACAAAGGCTCGTACACTCCAGTTGTATTTTAAGTTATATATTCTAGAACGACGAAAGGCGATATTTTTAAATTTACGTTAGTTCGTTACGTCACGTTTCTCTAGAGTAGTTGGTTCTATACAATCTATACGAGTATACGATGCCCGACGAAATATTGGTTTGCAGTTTCAGGAGGTTTTTTCTTTTTTTATTTTTTTTTTTTTTTTTTTTGGAGCGAATAAGATACAAGAGCAAGGGAAAACCACAGCCGCAAAGTTAGAAATTCTTCAGAAATTCGGAGTATCGGGAAATGTTACAATGTTTTTTTGTTTTGTTCGAATTATTTTCACATCGGTACGATAAACGTGGCAATCTCCTCGGTCGATCCTATCAGAGGATTATGTAACCCAGCAGACGGGTTGTTAACGGAACAACTCGGCGCAGCCGTGGCGGCGGACTTCTCGCAAGGAAAAGGTTAACACCGCGTTTACTAGAAGGAGACGCCCTTAAGCTAGAGTAGAACGAAGCCAAACACGTTGTTCCGTCACGAACTGTCGCTGAGTTTCTACGTCCCTTGCGTTCCACAGCTCGCACATATTCCACGTACGCTCGTATCCCTTATAATCGTTACCGCGACACTTCCACGAGCGAGTCGCGTTGCAAGATGAACAGCCCCGATGATCCGCCGGATCTGCCAGAGCTCTGGTCGATCGATATGTCCTTCGTGGAAGGCGATACGTGGACGCGTCCGTAGTTGCCAGGATCGCGGCACGGCGCGGCAGTGTACGTATACCGTTAGGCCACATCCAACGCGCGACGGCCCCGCAAAAGGCTGCGGACGATCCCTGATCCTCGAAGACGATAGCCGGATGACGAGCTAAGCCCGGTAGAAAAGACCGTTTGACGAATAGACAAGTCGGTATAAACACGAACGTATATACCGGCATAGACCGCTTCGCTACCGGCCTCGGATGGAGATAAGCCTCCGTTGCCATCGACATCGACTCTGTCCGTTCTTCTTCTCCTTCCGCTTCTTTTTATTCTCCTTCCTTCACCATCCTGCTCCTCCCTTTCGTCTTTTTTCTCATACGTTAACCTTAACGTATACCCATCGCGATACGACGTCCGTATTTGAACGATACGACGCCCCTTTCAACCTTACTTACACCCTACGCACTTAGTCCTGCCATACGCTCTATCGTAAATATATCGAGCGCTTGTAAAAGACTACGAAACGTTATAATCTTCAACTAATAGGTAATAATAAACTAATATTCTACAGCGGCACGCCAGCTGTCAAAGGATATTCGTTTATCCGCTTTTGTAAAATCTTCCCTCCAGCTATTGAAATTTCTACGAGGAATTTTACAGGTCGCATTCTTTCATTTCTGTCTGTCTCTTATCCCTGCTTTCTACGACATGACGTTTACATAACGTAATAACAGTGCAAAATACTCGGTATCAACGATGTACGTTTCGTGTCAGCGGGAGCGATGGGATAAGCTGCTTGCTTTTCACAATTTCATCTTCTACGAGAATTTTCTTAAGCTAATGATTTCATTGATTTGGTATAATCGACGTTATAGAGATCGTTAATAATTATCATTTGTATGCGCTTACGTTGCTGTAGAAAGAGTTGCCGACCCTCTCCGTATATTCGATAATTAAGGTTTCTCTTCGCTCATCTAAAACAATTTGTTTCGCATGAATTTTCCGCTACTGCTCGTCTAGTTTCTTTTCTTTTATGTCTTCGGTTCCGGTGTTCGTCTTCTTCGAAAGATTTCGACTATCTTTTCAGAAGCCATGTATCGGCAGTCTTTACCGCAAAATTCGATCTGGAGAAGTAGACGACGATTCGAACGTCGCGACCAAAGTCCCGACCGACGCTTATCGACACCGGCAAAACGTTCGTTGCCGCGTGATGTTAGTTTCTTCGCTGTGGCGCGTACTTGCACGCGTGGTGCTCGGTTTTGCGTGCACGGTATTTATAACTCGATCCTCTTATCTGGCACGATTCGATGACACGGACAAGTTGCCACGGCAACTCGTTTGAAATCTCAATTTGATTTACTGCGCCGTTGAAAGTCGACGGGTTTCGTTCCTGTTAGCAACGTTCTGTCACTGCTGGGCTATCTTTCAATATGCGAGCTGCAGCAGGATTCAGGGTGAAGGAAGGTTGGCTCGGCAGACATCGATATAAGGTGAGTGGTGTGATATCGCGAATCGCGTTCCTACGGTGTTTGTCCTTTAGTCGTACAGAGTTTGGTGTACCGCAAATCTGAAACGTAAATTTATTCAAAAGCCATTTATTTATCTGTTTGGTTGTTTTCGTTCCCGACAGATTCGTCGACGATCGCGATATCAGTTTCTTCGTAGAAAACAGGAAATTGTCGAATAACGCGAAAAGAGACAGATTGACGAGTCAAAGGGAACATTTCCAGGATCGTATCTCTTTCGCGAACGCAACGGGGCAAGTACGTGCCACGGGTCTACCAATTTGACCACCTTTTTCGAACGGGAACGTAGATATATTTGCCGTTGTATAAAGCTGATAAATTATCTCGTCGTTCTGCTTAATTAAACGCAACTATTGTCACGTCAACGATTAACATCGATGTCTGACGATACCAGGAGAACTTGCACGTTCTAAAACCATCGTAACGAATAACTCGATCGTAGCTAACGGAAATTTCTTCCATCGATAAATCGATACGTCCATTTGACCGATCCACCTTTCCCGTTAACAAGCGTTCAAGTTACAACACGAAAGTTCTCGTCGCTGACAGAATGCGTATCATCGATAATTACGGGGCACACGTTCCGTGTCCGTATCGCGAGGAAAGCACGAGCAAACAAAAACGATTTTCGGACTAGAGAGGGATAAGAGGCCGGTGGTTTTTTCCCCCGCTGTCGTTCGTTAAATTTCGCGAAAGGATCCGCGAAAAAAACAATCTGCCGACGATCGATCAGCGAATCGAACGGGCGGGCAGACGACGTCGTTATCGCGCGCCGAGGAAATTAATTTGAGCGACGAAACAAGCCGCCGGTTTATCGGTGGGAGTTAATTGCTGGCCCCAAGTCGGAGCCCCGGCGCGACGTGGCGGCCTCTCGAAACCCCGTCGTTGCTCCCATGCTCGTATCGTTTTCCATCGAAGGTGCGCGCGAAAGCCGCGTTTGTACGTCGCCGGTAGGCTCGATTAAAAGGTAAACGCTCGCGATGTTTATAGCGCGAACGGGATCCAACTGTGTTTGCGGCTCTTTAGTGGAATTTTTTCCAACGACCAGGCACACGCGCGCGATCCGTCGATCGATGCACATTTCTGTTGATCGAGCAGAATCGATCGACTCGATCGAGATAAATCGCCAAACGTACACGCGCCTATCGGAACATCGACGATACCGGCGCAAAAAAGGTAATTTTATTTAATCGCTCGGGGAAGCAAATAACGAAGAAAAAAAGACGAAAAGATAAAATATTCGTTGATACCTAATTCGATTATTTCGATTTAACGAAGGGATCATCGGGTAAGTGTTTCTCAGACCCGGCTGTTATACCCGGGATGTTACAGGTATACCTGAAATCCTTACTTTTACCAGTGTCGCCAAAATTTTCGCACGTATGCGCGCTTATTACGTCGAAGATCTTTCGATTTCCGTGCAGTCTCCGACTTGTCCTCGTTTTAAGGGTGAACTGGCGGATCGATTTCCTCCTCGCAATCGCCGCCAACACGACCGATCGATTTCACCGTTCGTTTCACTCCCGTTGCCGACGAATCGTTCGTACATTTCTCCGGTGCGTTCCATCTTATTTCTTGGGAGAGAAGAATGGTGTAGTAACGAGAGCAAAACGCGGAACAAGTAAGGATCGTGTAACGCCGTAATCTTCTTTCCCGAACGATGTTCTTTACTCGGATCTCTACTCCGTTTTCGAACCAACTTCGCCACCCGGAACGTGTTTGATTGCGCGTATCGTTATCGCGAAACATTAAAAAAAGAAGCGAAATCTTGGGTAGAAATCAAGTCGTATCTGCCAGTCTCGTAGGATGATTAACAAAGGAAGAAAAGAAAAAAAAGAAGAGCAAAGGAATACGATTGCTTTTCCCTTTAAAGAATACCCTTGCTTCGATTTACTTGGCCATATTCCTCGGATACCGGCAATCTGTTTCTCCGGATACAGTATATAACTGTATACAGTATGCGACGCATGCACGTACACAAGCGGTGCCGCTTTGTCCACGTCAACCGAGATCAGCATGGTTCGATCGTGTAGATCTCGATGGACGCTGATCGTATAAGTATACACGCACGTGCACCGTGGCTCGCTTAGAGGAATCGCATAATGCCGACCATGGATCCTTTCGAGTCTTCGCGTTCACGTCGCGTCGTCCCTCGCGGTGAATCCATGAATCTTTGAAAACCTGCCGTTCGTAGACCCATGAACGGCTCCGCATACATGTTTGTTTATTGGGTAGGGTTGATCGACGAGAATCGACGAGAATCGACGAGAATCGACGAGAATCGACGAAAAGAAGGGATGCACGAGACGGGAATATGTCATATATCGAAAGACGGAATATTTTCGACCGAGGAATTTGGCAACGATTCGTTTCTTCTTGAGAGAGAGAGAGAGAGAGAAATGCCATCTGCCGCAAAAAGAGAGAAAAGGAAAAAGAAAGAAAAGGACAGAAGGAAGGGAAACGGACAATTTGGTGGGTTGCGTGGATATGTCGGGCGTATTTAAAATGCAAATGCAGACCACGTCGCGGTGGTTCTTCCCGGTTTCTTTCCGAGGCAACCGATCGTGGATGTGGCCCACGTAGAACAGGGCTTCTTCGTTTCGACTCGTCTTCCAGTTCTCTCATTCAGGCTTCCCTTTTAACGGATCGCGAAGCAGAAAAGGACGATTTAGTTCTTCTCGTCGCGTCTCTCGGGGCATCTTATTAAGAACGCGCATAGCGATCGCAGCGCGAGCGGGAATGCCGAGTCAAGTCGCCTTTAAACGCGTTTCTCCTTTTCGCGAAGAAGAAGAGGTGGTACGGTTGGGAATGGGTAAAGCGAGTAAAAAAAGCCGCCGCCCGCGACGCGACGCGACGCGACACGATGGAATCGAATCGAAGTCGACCACCGTGCGTCGTCCACCGTTTTGCCAGCCGTTTCTTAAATATCCGACTTTGACCGCGTGTCGATAACGCACCGAGTCCACCCCTGCTTCTTCAACGAATTTTTTCAGTCGAAAAATTGCCGCTGCCCTTCCACTTCGGTATCTTCGGATGCTTCGGTATCTTCGGATGAGATTCTCTGCTACCGGCGAGGGAGCAATTCCCTTTAGATGTACGTATTTCGTTTTAACGAGCTTCGTTCGACGAGGTGCGTGCAAAGAAGGAGACGTTATAGGAGACACGTTTCCAGCAGCTCGAGCCTTCGCGCGTGTGGAGTTGACACGCCGCGCGAAACGATCATCTGGATTTTGCACAAGCACGTATTGGAATTAAAACGATTCGCGACTTTCTTACTCCGCTGCAAGCTACGAGGCTTCGACCGGCAAGGATCGTTACCGAGTCCCCTCGATTTGGTAAGGCGTGCATGCAATTCTTCGACGTGCACTCGCATGCAAGAAACGTTGGTTCGCCGTTTCATCGTGAAAAAGGACTACGTGATGGCAGCGTGACGAAGAACGGGCAGACGATGTTCGTTTCGCGATCGTTCGACGACTTCCGCTTCGCCAAGCTTTCTACAAATTCGACAAAAAGCTGATCGATAAGTCGCTTTGCGTAAGGTGTGATCGTCTCGTTGTAGCTGGATCGTTCGTTTCTTGCGTATTTCTCGTCTTACTTTGTAGCGTGGCAAATGGACGGATAAGAAACGATCGGACTTTATTTCACGCAAGCTACGGCCAGAAGCATCGATGGAAAAACCTCGATTCTCCGATGAATATTTTTGGAGAATTTCATCGTTTCGTTTCGTCAAATCGCTTCTATGCGCTCGACGGTGTTGGTAAAGTTGTCGCTACGTTAAATTAGAGTGTACGAGAAAAATAAATTTCTAAAAAATGAGTAAGTAAGGCGGGGAAAAGCGCGGAATAATCGCTATAAATCGATTTCGATTATCCATAGTAGCCCAAAGGTATATTATCCCCTAGGGACTGGAGACGAATGACGTTGATCGTTAAATCGTGGACGAGTCGGGTCCTTAATAAGCGGTTAATTACGACGGCTCCGTGGCAACAACGGTAGCGGTCGGTGATTTTCTCCCATCAGATTCGACGTTATCCGGAAACGTTGGAACGTCAGCTAATCGGTGGCGCGTGTGTTTCGTCGAGAAACTGCTTATCCACCGACCCGCCGCAAAGTAGAAAAGCTCATGGACACAGTGGGTGCACGCGTAAATTCCCATTCCGCTCGTTCCATCGGCTTTCAAACGGTTGCGTTACGAGGCGTTTCTTAATTTCACGCAACTTTATTTATAGTTGTCCAATTCCTCGCTTGCTTATACTATGTACGTATTCTCTTATAATCCTGTTGCTTGCGTACCCCCGTCTGCCGCACTCCTGTCCGTTTCCTCGAGTTTATCAAATCGCAGGATACGTTTTTCCCTGCGCGACTATGATCATTCGGAGAAGCGATTTTTCATCAAATCCAATTTCCAACATCTTTCGTCTGTTCGTTCGTTCGATTAAGATTATCGCGATTACCTTTTCCGGGAGCCACGTATCGCAGGTACAAGTAATAGATCTCGTATGAATTAGCGACGAGTAGGTACAGTATAGAATAACGATCTTGGACCGCGATACAATGAAACGCAATGGACGCGTAACATCGACTCGAATATATCAGTAAAAGAACGGGATGTCTCTCGCCGTCGTAAACGCTCGTTGCGTTTTACCGTATATTAACGAGCGATTGTTTTTCTTGTTTTTCAGGTAAGTCCGATCACTCTGTTCGTTCAAGTTTCCTCGTGGGTCTTTGTCTAGCGAGAATCACCGGAGCGTGACATTTTGCGCAGCAAATCGATCTGTAAGTCGGTGATCGGTTTTCATATAATTTCGAATTTGTTAGGTCGCGCACGACCAATCAAACATCTTACGTGCTAATAATTTCCTCCTTAAACCGACCGTTCTAATCTGATAGATAATTTCGCATCGTTGCTCGCTTCGCGACACGGCAGGAACGTAACACGGCAATAAACGGCCGCGTAACAGGCATAATACTCCTCTTACGATTCATTATCGCGATTGTGCGAATACGTATCAGCCGAGTTTCCCATCCATTCGCAGTAGCGCGAGGCAAAAAGGGCAGCTTAGCCCTGTCGATGATTTTATTTGGCCGGTCTCGTGCGTTTTCGGTCGGTCGTTTCGTCCACCAAAAGCGGAAGCACCTGCGCAAGTCGATTTACAATAGCTCGCCGACACCGCTAAATCACTCCTTTATTTCCTGGAAATATAAATCAGCCGGGATTCACGCCGCGAGATGCTACGAGTATCGGGCCACGATCGGATCCCCGGAGAGTACAGCAACAACGATATTCGATTTCCTTTGCCTATCGTTCTCGGTTCTCGCCTCCTCTTCTCTTTCCTTTTCTTCCCTTTTCTTCTCTTCTCTTCTCTTCTCGTTTCTTCTCTTCTCTTCTCTTCTCTCCTCTTCTCTCCTTTTCCCTTCTCTTCCCTTCGCATCACATCACTTCTCTTCTCTCGCATGCACGCGCGGCCTTCGTTTCCTTCGACGCTTCTTTGGCCCATCTTTTTGCGACTCCGCTCGTCCTTCGGAGGCGGAGACGATCTGCGGCGAAACAGTTTTCTCAATGACTAACCCCCTCGATTCGATCCGATACCCCTTTTTTTACCCTTTTCATCATCTTTTTGTCGAATTACTCTGGTACAGCGGTTTCATCGCGTTTAACAGCAAACGATTCACTTTGCCGTTACGATTATTTTCACCAGCGAACGATTTTTGGTTTACCCTTTGTCTCCGGGAGAGGTTTTCTACGTAGACGCGTGTCGGTTTGTGGTATTTTGGAACAAATTTGTATTCCGGAGATGCGATTCACGAGGTTGCCTTTCAGGAATATTGATCGATATGAGAGAGAGAGAGAGAGAGTAGTAGGTTTTGCTTGAACGTGTAGTGATTTGATTCTATCGCACAAAAGAAATATAGATAGTTTCGAATACCGTGAATTCGCGACCTTACGCAATGACGTTTATTTCGCTTCGAGAGGATATCTTGTTACGTTTGGCGTGATCTTGGGGGACACCTGCTGACCGTATCCTGATTCTAATCCTTGCGTAATACGAACGCCATGCCCGGTTCGCGATGGTTTATGGACGCTGTAAAATCGCCTTTAAACCGACCACTTTAATGGTTCACGACTTTTGCCTATGCAGATTTCGTGGCTGATAATCCTGTGCCCCGGTGCTCCGACCTCTCGATCCAGGCTATCCTTTTAGTAGACAGCCTTTGCTCAAGAGTGCAGTCTTTCTACGACGAATTGTCCTCTTCCTCCTCCGCAGACCGATGTTTTCCCGATGTCAAGACAAAATTAATGTACCAACGATTGATTCCGCGGAACGGTTAGGATATTGATTTGCGCAGTATGTAACGATAGATTTACGCTTATACAGCAAATAAAATTAGTTTTCTCAATACTTGTAAATATATGCGTAAAATAAACGAACAGTTTTGTTCAATGGAAACGCATTTGATCGTTGTACCGAAGAACAAAATTATAATATCGATCGTATAATATCGATCAGCGTTGAGCAATTTTTCACGTTTCTTTTCGCTCCGAATATTCGTAATAGCTAACCAAATTGAACATACATACATACGTATATACATTTTTTATAATTCCATCGTTGTGCTGTTTTGCTCGAATATAGAGCGAGTATGTTCGACGTTCCTTCGTTACGCGGTTTGCCGTTAAAGCAAAAAGATAAAGAAATTTCGCTAACTCGAGACGATTCGTATTACGTGCATTTATAGCTTAACCTTCGGATGGTATCTATATTCTATAATATATACGTATATATGATTTTATGTAACCTCTCGCATAGGTCGGTTTCTTGCACCGTGCATAGCGTCGTGTCTCGTGCAATTTCGTCGCTGTTTAACGAGCACCTTCGTCGAAACCTTTTCAGACCAGAGAACTGGATGCAAAGAAGATCAGGTACACATTCCTCCGCTATCTTTTCTCGGTAGCCCGATATAGATAGAAGTTCATGGAAACGAATGTCGAGATGCCGCCTATTATTCCTTTCGTGCGACCGGTACGTCATTGTCCAACCATTTTCAGACGCGCCTTGTCTGCGAATATTCGATCTGCCGTGAGAAAGAAGAAGATAAAGATATCTGGTTGGTAAAAGTTAACCGTTCTGTGTTTGATATCGTTCGACTTGTAAAAAAGAAACGTTTTTCTTTGGACTATCGTCTAGTCATAACTGTGCATCAGCCTGTGAAACGATCGTTTCAATGTATTCGCCTTCTTCGTCGTATTTATTATATCTTAGATTAGCCGTACCCTCAAACTATCTTAATTCCTTGAAATTAATCGATTAACGAGAAGATTCTGAAACGTAGCTATATCTATGCCTGGATATTTATAAAAGTCACAAATTTAAAATTTCGCACATTACATACACGCAGGTATATTAGCAAAGAAGATAGAATTTCTGTGTGCTTTTTAAACTTAGCGAGAAACGACAATGAAAGAAAGAAACATAAACTGCGAAAGACTCGCACGACTCTTAATTTCTGAGAAAATTTTAATTTCCTCGAACGAAGAGAATTCCGCTGACTAATGTTCGTTTTTCTGGATATAATTCGTTCGTTTTTCATAAATCGTGCGTATTATACGTATGTACATAGGGTGAGATTTAGTTAGAAAAGAGCCGGCATCGGTTCATCCTTTAGGCGATCTCGCTTCCTCCATCGAGAATGATCGACAGCCAGAGATAAAATCGTGAAATCGCGTTTCGACGCGCCAACTTTTTACCAATTATGGTTTCGACGTGGCTTCGCCACGATATATACTTGTGCAAACACCATGCTACTACCGTTTGCCGTTCATATGGCAAAAAGATTCAGCGCCTTTTTTTGCTCTCGTTTCGTTGGTTGTTTACGTTAAAATCAGCTGGTTTAATCGTCCAATCGAATAGTTTCCATGTCGGTTTACAATCACGAAGGAAATGCCGATCCTCTGGGCTCCCTCTATATTCTACGAATATATAAATGTACATACGTACATGTGTGTACGTATTTGTACACGTACGAAGCTGTTTGTAATTTATAAATATCTCGTAGCTACGATCTCGTCCCAATCGAGAACAGAATTTACGCACGTTGCTTCGAGTTTTCCACTATTGCCGATTTTTAAAATATGCCGCCACCAATCACGATTAACATACGTACATATTTCGATGGAAATAGAAAGCAAAGTAAACGAAACGGAATATCGTTTCAACGTTATCGAGTAGTATTACTTACAATTAGAGATCGTTTATTCGGAAAAGGCGCTCGATCATTTGCGCCGTGCGTTCAAATATTTTCACGATGTGGAAAAGACTTGGCGTCTTAAAATAACTCTCGGTATTTACTCCAGCTGCATTCCTCCGAATCGCAATGCAAAGAATTTCCATCGGTTCCTGAACGGCCAGGTTCCGTCGTTTGCCGTGTGCAATTCAAGGCGGAACCCGATCTTCGGACGATCTTAATTTGCCTCCGTGTGGATCAAAGATCGTGCGCAATCGCTAACTGTATCGGGGCATCTGCTCGTTAGAATGGAAATTTATCTCGACGCCGTTTCTACCGTGAATCGCAACGCAACCGCGAACAATCTTGATCGTATTTCAGTTGTATCTATACGAAATGGCATTTTTTTTTCTTTTTCTTTTATATTTTCGACTAACTAGTCGCGGATAAATCGATCGACCGAACGATCATATTCATTGTACGGTACCCGAGCGCATCGTGACGCGTCGTTCGACTTTCGATGGCTCGAGGAATATCAAATTAGTTCGATTAGCATTTAAATCTGGCCGGCTCGCGGAATACTCGCAAGTTACATAATTTCCGAGAATTTCAGCTTTCTAAAGCGCGCCTTCAACGGCGCTATTATTCTCGCATGGAAATTTTTCGATACTTGTGCTAAATCGATTTGTCTGCTAAACCGCGCCTGCCTGTTCGATCGCATTGCATATTCGATTGGCCGAAACAAGTTATATAGCTGCTATATAGCGAATTTATGGTTAAGCGATATTTTCAAGGAATTTCCCAATTTCTTTATATGCTGTATTTATACGCGGAATTGTTAATTGTCGTGAAATTTTCTACGAGAGAAATCGACCATTACGATTTTCGCCGACGATAATATTTCCAGAAAAGAAAACGAAATATCTCTGGACAAAGAAGTATACGCGATTAATTTCTCTAGTCGAATTTCACGAGTCCGAGGGAAAATATAAGGTGGAAGAACGGCCGGAGGTGTATCGGTGGATTCACAAAGTTAGAGTTAGACGGAAGAAAGAGAAGAGAAGGAGACCAAAAGGGGAAAAGAGAGCGTGCTTCTCAGCTCGTGATGTCCCGGGGCTACCGCAAACTCACTGGAATATAACAACGATGGCTAAACAACGCCCATACCGGTCACCGAAGGAATTATTCCCTCGTGACCCCGAGAAAACTAGCCAGTTAAAGTTAACAGGGAATCGGTCGAACGTATCGACTATGCTCGAAATCGGTACCACGCTTGCGGGGAAACGTGGATTTTCGTGATGAACGCGATCCCACGATGTTTCTCGCGGCCCGTAGACGTGCAACTCGAGATTGCGGCCCGAGGCGCCGTAGATCGTAGATCCGGGGGTTGAACGAGCTTAGCAAACTAGCCTGTGACGCGTTATGGGTTTCAGAATTAACAGCCAATGATTTTTAATGCAGATCCTTTTTCAAACGAGATCCTTTCGAAACGGAATGCTTTCGACCAACCAATAGGACGAATAATCTTGTCTTTAGCGACTGTTTCCTAGCGTTTAAGTCTTAAGCGGTTGAAATTACCTGGAATTATTTATATTCTTCGGTCGTTGGTAACTATAACAAATCGATTTCCTTCGGAGTTGCGTCTTTCCAATTTTTATTCAATCTTTTGTCTTGATACTGCGAAACTGCGTAATTAATAACTTTAGCGTTTATTTAATTAGTAAATTTAGCCAATACATTTTAATAATTTTACGATCGGCTATACAATTTTCTTTTAAACGGCGCATGCGATTTGTATTTTTACTACGTATAAAGAATTTTTCACTCTTCTTAAGCTTCTAGTTTTTAAAGTTCACGTAATTTGAATCTTTTGCCATACACTTTGTCGCAAATACTACAAAGAATGACACAATTTAATCGCAAAGTTACCATCTGTTCCACGTTAACTTGGTCTTTTCCTCGGAAATAAATAAAACCAACACGTTCAAACAAACGATACTTTATAGACGATCCGTTGTATCGAAATGCTGGGAACGTTATCGCCCTTACTTCACACATTGCCGGATCAAATGAAAAAAAGGAAAGGAGGACCGTGATCCGCATAGTACGTTAAGAAGCGTACGGAAAACTGCAAAGGAGGAAAAATGACCAAATCTCGGTCAGGTGGAAACAGCTGCTGCGGCGTGCGGCGGCTCGTTAAAATTATCGAATGTTTGTCGCGAAGGGGTTAGGTTGACTTCTTTCTCCGACCAAGAAGGAATTCGAAGAAGGACCGTGTCCTATCACGATCGATCGTTGCTCCTTTCTTTTCCGGCTTCTTCGATTCAGCAGCGTATCTTGTTAAAAGGGACGACGAAAGGATCAACAGCGTCCGGAGGGAGGCTTTTTGGTAGAAACGTTTTGGTCCGTATCAGTGTGATCTATCTTTTAGAAAGAGTCATTGAATATATCACGCCGAATCAATTGTTTTTATTATTATTAAACGCAATCGTAATTTTAATATACGGTATAAGACGAAGATAAAGTTCAACGAATGTTACACAGCTGCGAAATAAAACGACGAATCGTCAAATTCGCTACATTTACCAAATATAGGAACTTTTAACCTATATATCCACGTATGTACAACGTGATTAACCGATTAATACGTTTAATAAATATAGTGAATACGATATCGTACGATCTTCTTCTATGCCATTGTTCAAGCTGCTTTCTAAATATAACTTTTATCTAAAATCCAAAATATTCTTTTAAACGATCCCTCGCCGCTTTTCGTTTCGGAACGATGGGCCGTTTAGGAAGAAAGCAGAAAAAGATAACTAGCGTACATTCGTAGGTAATATATTTCCTTGGATAAATGTTGCCGAAAATACTCGAACGAAACGGAAATAAGATTAAACCGAGTGAAAGGCATTCGAGTAGTAACCGTTTGCGTGGACTCTGAATTACACGAGGAACGGAAAGCGTGTTGTTGGAAGACAGCGATCAACGAGATCGCCAACGATCTCGGCCGGCTTGCGGTACACGATATGAATATCGATTGCGTGGTATTCCCACGACGCGACGCAAACGGGACTCGCGATACGAGACGATAATAACGCGCGCGTATGGCGTTCGAAGGAAAAGGAAGCGTTTCAAAAGTCCAGACTAACGAAGCAAGATCACGGTGCGTTTGCGCTAATGAGAAGACGATCGCTACCATTGGACCGCGTGGAAAAAACTGGATCCTCGTTACCACCAAACTAATTACCTTTTACATTTCTTTCGCCCCTCCCTCAATTTCTCGTCAACTTGCTCGACGGACTCCCTTTTCTGGAATTCCTCGCCCTCGTTCTCCTTTATCGTCGGCAATTTCCTCGTGGCAAAAAATCCAGTACCGATTAATCGATACATCGCGTCGCGTCGGTCGCTGCTACTTGCCAGATAATCGAACCCGTCCGTTGGGCAGCGCGTCTCTTCTTCGTCGTCACGGTGTCAACGAATTTGACGACGTTATGTCCAACTTTCCACCGACGTAAATAGAGAAGAACGAACGGTTTGATATTTCGAACTCGCTCGCTCGCCCTTTTCAATACTCTTTTCATGTTTAGCGTCGATCGACAACCGATACCGATTCAAGTCTACTTATGTACCTACCTAACTACGGTTCTTTAAAAACTTTCATCAAACATCATCGAGAAAGCAACCGCTGATCGTCTCCGATTCTGAATCCGCTGATACGAATCGATCCTTCGGTGGCGATGAATCTCCGTTTCGATGGCGACGATTCATGGAACGAAAGTAAATCAGACTCTCGGCCGTTTAACCATACGCAGGATTCCTTCTCGTATAGCCCCGAGCACTCTTTTTCATCCTCCGTGGAGGATAGCTCGTGTCGCTTATGTCGGCGCAGCGGTAATCGTGATCTCTCGGCCGACGACAAAGACGACGTCGCGTCGCGTCGCTTCCTCGTATCGCGTTTGTGATAAATCACCGGCTCTCTACACCGTCGTCGCAATCTCGCGGCCATTAATCTCGATAATTGAATCAATATCCGTGATATCTGCTTGCGTATCCGGGCCGGCCTCATGGTAATTAGCCGCCCTCGTCATAAATCATGCCCTCCGGGGGTCGGAGTGCGCCGTCGACGAAGAGACCCGCTGCTTTTGGACCCTCTGCCCTCTGCCCTTTGCCTCTCCCTCCCCCCCCCCTCGCCCCGAGTACATCGGTACATCGACGACGCAGCGTTCCATGTGGTTCCATAAACCGAACGCTTTATAGCGTAGATCGGTCTCGCGAGGAAACGCATTGCCAGCCCTTTCGTCTCATCCACAAAATGGTATATGTAGCGTGACTTGATTCGTTCGAAGCTGGTAAATCGTTTTCCAATAGACGTTTCCCAGGAAAGGGGAAAAACGAGTCGAAAGAAACTGAACGTTTAGGAAGGGATTATTATGACGTTTCATCGTATCGAACGTCGTTACAGTTAGCGAGGGTTTAAAACGTTTATCGATTAACGAGCTCTCGATTTTCCTAACGTCGATCTTTACGGTAACATACTTACAATTTGAGAGCTACCTTTAGTTTACCTAGATTTGGCACGATGATTTGACGATTGAATAAATATTTCGATAATACTGTACTTGAGTATACTCGATACGCCGTATTACGCGTAGTATCGAATCTTAGCTCGAGAAACTTGCGAGATTTAATATCTTACGGGCGTAAATGCGTTTCACACGAGTCTCTGGCGATCGTATCGTTTAAAATGTATGTACATAGCTGTATAGCGGGGCTGTATAGGTATACGGTCGAGAGAGCTGCGGTGATTCATAATAAACCGCTCAATGCCAACGGAGTTCACCGTTCCATCGAGCACGTATGGCGATTCAAGCAACGTGTCGGGCCAACGCAGGGGTCAGGCCGACTTAATCAACCGATCATTATCACGAGTTCGCGACGTAATGACTGAAAGAGCCGGCGTTGTCCTCCCTTTATCGCGGTCCAACGCAACGCAACGCAACGCAACGCAATGCGATTCGAGGTGTGGTCGTTTGCCAGTTGCCAAATATATCGTATCGTATATCGTGTCGCGACTTTCGTTACTCGAGGAATCGATTAATTAACGGCCACCGTTTAACAATCGAGCAAGCGTGAGAGGCGCTTCAATTTTTTAAATTACTCATGCCGATGGGTGTTCATTGATGTTATTAAATATTATGCGGCGCATGCGTACACAACACGTTGAAGAAAATTTAAGCGTTAGCAGAGGAAAGCGTTAGAAAAGAATTCGGTAGAAATATCGTAGGATATCGAGAATCATTAATTTAGGAAATTAACATATACGTATCAATTTTTGATAATTCGGATAATTCAGTTTCTGTATGCCATAAACACGAGTTACCAAGAAAATTTAAATAAAATTCTCGCGATTTGTTTGTTACAGTCTGAAATTTTGCTTTCTTAGCCCGGATTGTCGTTGTGTTTTAGATTACTGGCTGGAATCGTTTCCCGTCGGTGGCGTTTCTCTTGAAAACGCATCGAGTCGATCGTGAAACGAGCCGCCGCGCTGCGCCCCGCTTTAAACGAGCCAATTATTTCATCGCGCTCGCGTTCCCCCTACGTTTACACGGACTACGGACTCTTTCAGTCACGTGTTTCTCGAAAAGGCGAAGCGGTCGCATATCGTGTCTCTTTCTTTTCTCGTTTGTTGTTCAACCGCGTCTCCGTCGAAACCGATGGAAATTCGATCGCTCGTTACGAACAGAGCGACAAATACGTTTTAGCCGTTCGTTGCCTTCTTCGGGAAAAGAAAACTACCTTCGATTTTAGGCTGATACACGTATAATACACTTGGTCGTAAAAGTTTTCGGTTCCATTACGCATATACGTTACACGTGTACAGATATTTGGTAGAATTTAACATTTCTACGACGGTAGAGAAGAAAATAACTCGAAATCGATTTTTAACTGATACGACGCGTGTCTTACTCTAGTTTACAGTGACGGTCTAATGGCTCGTGAATAAAGTAAAATGTTAAGGAAAGACGAACTAAGATTACCCATTTGCTAAGAAGAAAGGCCCGAGTAGCGCGATGATGCGCCGGGGGATTTAGATGAACTCATCAAGGATGCGGCTCTGTAGAATCTCAATTAAGGCTGAATTGCCCCCACGCGGCGCAGCCAGAAAATTAAGTGCGAACAGACGTAGTGCATACTAGAGACGAGAAACATCGAGCTTGCCAACAGCGAGCGTTGTACGACAGACAGAACACGGGGCAAGAGAAGCGTAGAGGTTCTCCTCGAGTTCATCCGGCAAATGGGAGGCGAAGACCTCGCAGAGCAAAACGGCATTCCGAACCGTGCTTGATTGGTTTTGGCGAAGGTGTACCGCCTTTCCGCAGGTCGGGTCGGGTCACCACTGCCTCTTACGTTCGTACTCTTACGTGACTCTTCCTTCGTTCGAACGCGTCGATCCTTCGGATCCGACCGGACCGAACCATCGTCCTTTAACGTCTTACGTAAGACGTTTACCCTGCCCCTTTGTCCTTCTTTTATTCCTCTTTCATCCTTCTTCAACCCTTCTTTCACACTTTTTTCACACTTTTTTCACACCTCTTTCACCTTTCTCTCACCCGAATTCCTTTGAAATATCGGAGGAGAAGTTGGCTCTGAGAAATTTGCGATTCCTTCGCTGTTTGCGATCTAGAAAGGATTCGATTTTCAAAGATCATCCTTCGTCTACAGTCTATATTCTACATAGTTGAGACTTACCTACAAGTTTTCCATTGTTCGTCTCTAATTCTAAACAACGAGTTGCAATCTTTTTAGCGTTTCTAAGGTTTTTCAATTAGCGACATTCCAAATAACATTCTCCTATTTTCTGTGTTAATTTCTAAATTGTAATTAATAGAACTAAATTACGCAGCACGCAGTATGCTTGCTATATACATAGATATTCTCTGTCTTTTCTGTATCTATCTCGTTCTGCAAGTCGAAATCCTTTTATCGCCGAATAATCGCGTGCAGGCACTTATCGGGACCTTTTACCACGTGCGAAACAATCGGGCAACTTTCACGCCTTCTTTTGCTCGTTTCTTCCTGAAGAAGGAGCGACATGATAAGAAGATGAAAGTTGGCGTTCACTCCGCGTTTCTAAATATATATGTGTATATACATTTGAGGCTGTTCCAATTGCGAATGGAACGTGTTACTGGTTTAGAACTATCAAATCTGTCCAAGTAACGGGATTTAGATTTCTCGTTTTTGCAATTACCATAAACTTACGAGTGCTTTCGATTTGATTTCAATCGTAATCATTTATTTATAACACGTATACAGGCACATAGGGCTATTCATAAATTGTTTAAAGCTTTTTCTGCATATATTTCGCAGGAGGACTCGAGAAAAACGCGAAAGACAAAATTTGGTCGGCTTAAAATTAGGCAACTAACAACTATACTCGTTGGAACTGGAACTCGTGTTCCAAGCGTTCTCCGATCTCGTGATACAATCGATACGGTGCGATCCCCGTGTTGCTATTTTCACGGTCCGCTACCTAATTACCGTGGCCGGGACGCGGCGATCAGCCGCGTAGCACACACCCTGTTCACGATCCCGTGTTGCGGTATACCAGCGTCGACCATGACTCACGTGTCCGCCAACGGAACCATCCCGTTCCGGGTCCGATTCCATAGTTAGACGGTTAACTTAATTACCAATCGGTACGTATTACGTATATACGTACGACATGGAGAAGAAACGATGGCATCTAGCGATCGATCGATCGAGGAAGAGAGAGCGAGAGAGCGAGAGAGCGAGAGAGAAAGAGGTAAGAGGTAAGAGGTAAGAAAGGATAGAAGAGATACGTCTTGCACGTAGATAGGTGCAGCGAGAGGAATCGACCAAGGTAGGTCGTACTCGGGTGTGTTCATGTCCGATGCGACCTTCGGCCTCTCTTACGAAGCTGGTGCTGTTACCGAGGCCGGACTGGATCGTTGGTACCGCTATCCATTGCTCCCTCTGCTACAGACTGTACTGCGATAAAATGGCATTGCTACCCTACATACCACCACGTACGGCTACGAACCGCCACGAACCACCACGACCAAAAACATCAAACACTGTAGAAATCAACGTCCTTTTATCTCCACTTAAAAATGGAATTTCAAACCGAACCGATTCTCAAATCCTCTTACAATATACGTAGCTACGATAAAGATTCATTTAACGATAGTTTTGTTTTAATTTCGTCTCATTTGCCAAAGCTAATGTACTCGAAATAGCTCGATTCAGCGTCGATCGACTCGAACTGTCACAAAGTTGATCTGCCTCGGAATAGATTTACATTATCTATATATATATATACCGCGTTCGCAGAATTTTCCACAAAGCCTATAGCAATCCCGTGCAACGTTCCACTTGTCCGGAACCTGTTTCACCGGAAGATATCTCAATTCGTCGCGAAGCTGACCTATACGCGTTCCTCGGACATTGCGTCGTTCGCATCGACGTTGCATTGTCATCTCATTGTCAGCCTTACAATAAATAAATAAATAAAAATTAAAAATAAAAAATTAAAAATTATATTTTACCGTGGTGAAAGTCACGTACTATTAGAATCAATATCAGCATCGATATCAGTTTTCCAATTCGATGCTTGAATATTAAATTGTCCTTAATCGTCATATTTTTCAATGTTCCGTCAGATTTGAAAATCGACCAACCAACGAAGAGAAAAGAATATCCGAGTCTCTTGCATTTAGATCAAGTTGGAGTGTCATATTATATAGATCGACGTTTTTAAAAATTCTGTTTATCTATTATCTGATTATCAGAGCGCAAAAGCGTTGTCTATCTAAACGACTGATTTTCTCGATCCAGCGAAACAGACCATTATCGCATCGAACAAATTTTCTACGTGATAAATTCCTTGCAATTTCCTCCCTCGCGTGTCCCATCGACAACTTCTTTTTTAATACGCAAGCCAATCTTACGTCTTTCCACGTTTATGTCACTTTTGCCAGTTACTCCCGAAAAACTTTCCAAACGTACATCGGATTTTCTTTCTCTCTCGCATTGCCCTTTTAAATCGCTCGACTCTTCGAGTACGTTCGATCGTCTCATATTCTGTCTCTCTGAATCACGGTTACCATCGAAGCTCTTGTTTCAAACAGCCTGTTAGGATACAGTCGATTCTGTTAACCATGCGACTCCGTAGTGGCGAACGAACGAACGAGCAGATTCCGCTCATTTACCGTGCGGCCAGTTGCACGAATTTATGTGGCACGCACGTTGCATCGATCGGTCGCCAACAACCACGCCAATAAACATCTTTATCGGCCCGTCCATCTGACTTGCTGCTCGTTTGCGACGACATTCTTTCCACCATCGGACAGCCGCCGTTTCTAATCGGCGATTAGCAGCACGCTGCCACTAGGTGCACCGCGAGTTACCTATCCTCTCCTCTTTTCTTCTCTTTTCTTCTCTTCTCCTCTCTTCTCTTCTCTTCTCTTCTCTTCTCTTTTACCCGACTTGGTGGCGAGGGATAACGTATCGAAAGCTTCGTGACGTATTTTCCGCTCCACGCGCTCTCTAATTTTCTAATCGCCATGGACTTTGATATAACTCGAAGAGCAAGGTTATCGTAGTACCACGAGCCTCAAAATTCGCTTCAAGATGGCATAGGTGGAAGTTCGAAGAAGGCGGTAATTCGAGTAGAAGCATTTTTCGTGATGATGTGGCAGCTTCTGTATCCAGCAGCGCAGCCAGTGGATTAATATAGTCTTTGTGACGTCACGTAATCTCGAAAATATCGAATATTTGAAATTTCTTGATGCGATTTCAGTCGTTGAATCGCGTTAAAATTCTTCTGTCTTATGTTTGACAAGATAAATAGTCAGACGTTTCTATCTAGAATATTTGTCAAAGTATTAAAACGATAACCTTAAGACTATGAATGTAGCAAGTAGTTTTAGAATGATCGTTAGCAAAGGGAGAAGAAATTATTGTTAGAAAGACGCGCTTCGACGCGAATCGCTTTATGCGCAAAACTAACAATAGGGAACGAAGTTTACCAATGAATGGCACAATGCCTAGGCCTAGGCTAAATGCCAAGGACGGTTAAAGTTTCTCCTTCGTTTCACACAGCTTCCTGTGCGCGATGTAATGTCACGTTGCCTTCTGAAGCGGGAAGGTTCGTTCTAAAGCGCGAACAAGCTTTACTCGAACTTGCCATCGATTATTCTTTCTTTTTCTTGTTGTGCAGGTAAATCTCGTCAAGTCCCGAAATACGCATTAAATATAAACACTTGTCACGCATTTAAACATCGGATCTTTCGTTATTTTTTCAAATTCGTCGAAACGCTAAATTTCACTCGGTTCGTATCACGTTCGCTCGACTTTTCAAAAATCCTTTATTCGGTTATCTTTGTTAAAAATTAGCTAACAATACTATCGAGACTATCCTTTGTCACTGTAAAGATAAACTGCAAAGATTTCAGAATCGCATTGGTTCCATAGAATCGAGCGATTCTCCGCTTGCATGTTGCATCCATCTCCAAGTCCATACGTCAAACCTGTTCTTCCCTCGACTAACGTAACTTACATAAGTCATTAACATCACGTTGACCCGAAGATGCACGCCCAGTACAGCAATCATAGCAGCCGATATACGCGTCATTCTCGTTCCGTCAAGTTCACCATGACTCGCGTTCTTCACCAAACTATATACGAAAGAAACTCTATCGTATAATAGATTCGGTACGATGTTTTACTTTTTTCCAGTACACGTATACACGTTAATTTACATTAATGCAGCATTGATATTGCAAAACTATTCGCTTTAACAGCAACTTTTGTTGCTCCAAATTAAATTATGAAATTTTAAGTTATAGAACCTCGTTCTTCGTTTCTTTGAAATATATTAATAAGTGGAACGATAAAGTCCTATCGTTTACAAAGATAATAGCAAACGTAGCAGCCTTAACGTGGTCAAATTTTGGAAAATTTGATGCTTTAAAGCTTTAGTTTTGAAACGTATAGTTGACTGGTTTCAAAATCGATCGGTTCCACAACAATCGAATCGTCGCCAAATCAAATTAACTGTACGTATTATTTAACGGGCCATGAACAGGCATAAACTATCGAAGATAGTGACCTGAATAAATTAGAAACGAGTGATAAAGAGGTAATGACGATGACCACGAAAAAAAGAAGAAAGAAATAAGGAAAAAGAAAGCTAAGCGCTTCGAGTATTGTTATAATCAAATCGCGATCAAAACAGAATGCGTTCGAACGAAACGATCGTGCTCCAGTACAAAGATCGTATTCGCATCGAAGGTCTCGCTTTTGCTACTTTCGGCGAACGACAAAAGTCGGTTCGATACGGCCGTCGAAATCGTCGAAATCACCAGACACGCTCCCTTTATCCCATTTAAAGCGTGAAACGGAACTTTACTTTTTCTTTCGTTCTTCCATTCACCTCGCACCGTGATAATTTTAACGACAAAAAATATTATAATTGGAAAACATACGTTTTCATAATCCACAGAATAATTAGAAAGCAAGGTTAGCTTCTTTTTCGTTACACCGGTTGCTAATTTTGTAGTTTCAACTGGACGATATAATAGTTGGTAGAGTGAGCCGCGCTTTTTGCCATATCACGTTGTGAATCGAATTATATTCGCGAAAGTGTTCGCCCCGCCTTTTAATCGCGCCACTTTGTATCTCGTTTAAACAGAGTTTGAATTTCGTCGATCGATCGACGTCGCGCGTTGTCGGCCGTCCACGTTTCGGCGGCTCGATCGTGATGCAAAGGATAGTGTCGGAACTGGAACCGTGGAGCTAGTACATCACCTTTTGCCCCCGATTTGACTTGATAATCGAGAGATGGACCGAGTGGACGCGTCTCGTCGGCCAATTATACGTATCTACCTACACGGACAGACCAGAATCCTGATCTCGCGCGCGCACCACACACACGGACGGACCAGCCATGGCTACTTTAAATTTGACACGCACACGACACTGTGTTCTCTAACGATTAATTGGTTCAAGCTGTTGGTAGTATCGGTGATGTAATTGTAGTTGTAATTAAATAAGTTCCATACATATTGAACGTTAACAAGCAAAGTGTGCTTTACAAAAGACCAGTACACGAATCAGAGACACGTTGAGAAAGACATTAAGAAATATTCTTTATCACGGTGCTGTTAAAAATACTTGGATTCGCTGAAATTTCACTAAATCGTAGAGGAGAAAATAGCGACGAGAAAAATGTCGAACAAGCCTTTGAAATCGTTTTTCACGATAGCGTTAAAAAGTATGAGGAGACGTGTAAATTTACTGGGAAAAGAAACGATAAATGATCAACGATTAATATTCAAGATCGTCGCTAGGATCGTTCCGTTTATCTTCGAAAAAAGCTAAACTAAATAAACGAACGCTATCGACGATTTCAAAATGCTGTACGATTAAATCGCCATCGCCTGATAATATGGCTGCTAACAATGTAGGCTGCGACAAACGATCAACGAACGTAGCGACGTAACGACCGACAGCGGTACGACTGGCAACAAAATCGACGTGACAAGAATGATTCGTGTTTGTTTACTGGATAGCAGTCGATTATGGTCAGACCATATTGAATTACATACAGTGTCGATTAAACTCGAAATTCCCATCTAATTGGATTAGCCTCTCTCGTCTCGCTTCTTTTCTTCATAGTAGCCGCCTTGTCTACTTCTTCTTCGTTGGCGATTCGCGACGCATTCTGCCTGCGTTTCTCGAGCGCGTTCGTCGATTCGATTCGTCATTCTCAGACTACCTTGGAGGCCAATGTTCCTCGATATTCGCTTTAGCCGTCTTCGCATCAAGTTTATACATATTTTACACAACGAAAAATATTTGGAAAATGTTATAAAAGACATATGTACGAACACCGAGTACTACCCACTACCTATTACCTATTACCTATTGTCACAGACTATCGAGAAAAACGTTTGCTTGTGTCGACAACTACAACGCTTTTTGTATATCGTTATGTACACAGAGTAAGGAAACGACAGTCGAAACTATAATGGACGGATAATGGACGTTGGATTAATTGGCACGGAATGTCGGAAAATTTGGGACCGTTTTCACGGTTAAACGAATCGTGCAACGATGGAACATGGAGAACTGTACCATTAGATTAGATGGTACCCGAGAGAAAACGCGAGAGAAAATACGATCGCGCCATGTACGGCGTAATTGCTGCTGCATATTTTGTAACCCGATTGTTGCGCGTTGCACGTGGCTCCCGCGAACGACTTAAAATAATATCTCCAGCTATTTATAAAACCGTAGCTGGTATTATCTCGGATCTCGTGGCGGTGCAATTACGGGGGGACCAACCGGTCCGCTTTGGAGCCAGTATAATAAATTAATAGCCTCGACGTAGACCGATTAATTCAGGCTGTTTCACCGCGAATTGTGCGCAAACGTTGCCTTTCCGAAAGCTGGAAAAACTGGAGATAAAAAGTAGGATAACTGGAAAAAAGAGTTTTTTTTTTGTCACCTTTTGACCGCTGCTCTACCGTCGAAGCGAAACGAATAAACGTGGAATCGAAGTATTCCTGGTGAAATTCCCAATCTATCGTGCCTTATACCTTCGCTCGTGTTTCGTGTTATTTTCGTGCGTATTTCTCCAATCTAGAAAATGAATGTCCCAAACCTAACCCAAACTTAAACGGCAATCGGTAGCGAACGAGAACGAAGATTCGGTCGGAGAGCAGTTGACAAGCATATCGTCGGATGAGAATCAGACTCGTTACAGATTTCTCTTGCCAGTTAGGAGACTACTATCAAAGTGGCGTGTATCGTGATTAGATCGTTGAACGAAGGGGAGGTCAGTCATCGAGGAAAGATCGCATAACATACGTTCGTACTTTCTCGTTGAATCTCTTAAGATAATGAATCAGAATTCCGCCTACTTAGTTTCGTAATGGGAAAACGTTGGACGTTAAACGTTTCTAGCGTAGAGTGCTTGCTAGAAAAATCATTTACGATATTTATTAATAGGTACGTATTATCGAGATAGACATATCGTTCGAAAGGAATAGTCGATTCGCTTCGGTCGTCGAGTGCACTCGATTAGAGCGACAAAGGCGCAATCTCAAATACTACGTATCATCGAACAGTGTAGAAATCGTGTAAAAATAATTGTCCATTATTTAGTTAGCGGTAAGCAACGAATTCGTAAGGGAACAGTTGCGTCGACGTCGTTAAGCCGGGACAGTGAGCAAGGCATCGGGGCTCGATCGGCGTTGGAACATGGTCGGCCACACGCGGTCAATCGGGATCGCAGATGGCCGAGCTGCGCGCCTGTGCGCCTGTGCGCCGTGCAGCCACAGAGAAAAGATTCACCGTTATCCTGGCTCCTAGAAGAAGGAGCAAAAGGTCTGTAAGTGTGGCGCGGCGTGCCTCGAGCCTTCTATAGAGGTTACGAAGCGCACTCGCAATGCACTCTGCTGCATCCATGCGCGCGATATCGTTGACCACACCCACCTTCTCTCGCTCTCCGTCTCAGAACGGTGAGAGGAACGCCGGCAGGAGGACAGCCAGAGGAGAGAGAAACAGCTCGAGTTCTCAGGTATCGTGGCATCGATCGTGTGCATTTGCATCCACGATCCACAGTTGCTCCACTTGCCCGCGAAACACTCGTCTGCATGGGGCAGAAAAATGTGACTCGAGCCGCACGATGCGGTTTCGTCTCGTTGTTTTCGCGTTCTTTCATTTCTACTGTTTGTGCTTTGTTTCATCGCGCGACGTACTTACCCGCTTCCTCCCTCCATGCATTTTTATCATATATATCACACACACATATATATATATGTATATATGGCGAGGACACGAATCGAATTCTATTAATATGGAAGGCAATCACTATGTTTTGCAATTCATTTTCTTGTAATATATCTTATAATTATAATCAGGGAGCACTTTACGCTAGTTGGACAGAATAGCGGCGAACTCGCAGAGATTTCTGCGCAGGAAACGCCGTTAGGTTGTTTAGCATTTTCCAATGGCCAACGATTAATGGTAAAAGAAATGAAAGGACAAGGACGCTTAGATTTCGCGATATAATCGTATAGATTTACGCGTACTATCGTAAATCGTGGTGAGAAAAACACGCCCATCCTTCCTCGTCGTGAAAGGATAAGGAGTGTATCTTAGCCGGAACGTTGGATCGGATAGGAACGTCGATCCTCCGATATCCTTGTTTCGTCTCTTTTCGTTTATTACGTTATCACGTTTATAAGCGTCGTTTATTACGTTGTATTACAACGTAACGATTAACGAGTCGTTTTTAGCCACCTCGGAACTGTTTCGTTCTCGCTAGTAGACCGTACGAAAGGCGGCAGGACGTTCTATATATGAAACTGCGACGAAACACGCAATCGCGTTTTCTTTCTGCTCGATGTGTGAAACGTGCGCGTCGAAATGCTAGAGCCGTGGTAAAGTTTATCCTTCGCTTGCAAAACAACTATTTACGGTCGACTATTGGCGAGAAAGTTCCGGCGATTCGCGCGAAATGCATATGTAGATAACGTCGATCGCGATTCCTATCCGTTTAACTTTCTAAAACGAAGGGTGACGACGAAGGGAAACTATGTATACAACAAAAGCCTTGTATTTTTCTTCTTTTTCTTCTCTGCTCCTCCTCTTATTCACACCTTCGGAGATTCTCTTATCAGCTTCTCTTTCGTTGGTTCACCTCGCTTTTTCGTAAGCTCGGTTCCCGTAACTTAACCTAAGACGCCAAGTATTGCGATAC
The DNA here is from genome assembly GCF_905332965.1 of Bombus pascuorum. Classification (NCBI taxonomy): domain Eukaryota; kingdom Metazoa; phylum Arthropoda; class Insecta; order Hymenoptera; family Apidae; genus Bombus; species Bombus pascuorum. Next base: position 129,503 of record NC_083490.1, on the reverse strand, counting down.
AAATCTCGCAATACAAATGTACGCGTGTTACATATTTGTTTATTGGACCGCGTTCGAAATCCCCTCGGTGATAAAGAAATTCGCTGACATTGCGTGCTTTTAGATTCTAGACTCTAGATTCCAGATTCTCGATTCTAGATCGTTGCGTAATATCGTGTTATATTGGTCGTCAAAGACAGAGCAACTTCGACCAGTGAATGGCGAAAAACATATACACTTTCGGCTCTCCCACCTCTCCGATTCAAACTCGCTGTTTCGTACTTGAACTTTGGCGATCTCGCATTGAACTCTACAGTTTTTGTAAATTTATTTCGCGAAATTATTTATCGACAAACAAACACATTGAAACGTTGATTTCGCGTCGATTGCGCGTCGATTGAAATTTATTGATTTTCTATTAGATGAATAGAATTGTTAAAGTTTGACAACATTTTAAATTACACAAATCGTTAGAAATTTATATACGCAAAAGGGATATAAATTATTGGCAGATTGGCAGAAATTAGTATAAAACATTGCGAGTATAAGCGATGATAATTAAGCAATTATGTAGAGATAGAAACGGTGGCAAAAGTAGTCGCTTATAGAACGATCAGACGAATTAGCATCGCGCTAAAACAAAAAGAAAAACTTCCATCCATCTTCTGCGGTCTAGAAATCTCTATAGAGCGACTAGTGACAATCGGAAAGGTCGCAACCTCCCACGACGACCAACTCATTCCAGAATTCGCCGAGATTGCTCGTGAGATCGCACTCTCAAACTTTTCCCACTGTCTGGTGCACTCTTTTCCGCGATACAGCTAAATATTTCCTATGCTCTCGCGGCGCCTTCTTATTTCGTGGCTCAGCGTGATTCGTGGGGCCGCGAGCGTGACTCCCTGTTTATCGAAACGAAGCGGGCATTTTGTCGGGATCCCCGGCGACTGCGCGTCCAATACGCCATAGATGTACTATCGATAAGTCGACGGCATTCGCGCGTGGGAGATGGCCGCGGTGCGGGTAACACACGCGGGTCTGCCACGCCCCGAACAATTACCAAGAAGTCGAGGCGGTAAATCAGTCGTCAGACTATGAAACTACGCGTATTATCCCAGGAAAGCCGATTCCTCGTGGAAATCCTTCGTTTGCTCGGATACCGCGCCGCGTTCAATTGCTTCCACACGATTCTTTCCTATCGGTCGGTTGCCCTTTTCGAAATTTCCCAAATGATAAACAGTAGACACCGCGATTTATTATCCATCTTACGCGACATTTATTTGGAAACGGATGAAAGCTATTATTTCGCTTTCGATAACAATTTCTAACGTAGATTTATGACAGCAGATATACAAGAAATCATCAGGTTCGACCGAATCTTCAAACACGATTAAAAGCTTGCGATATCGTGACAGGCAGGTCAAAATCGAATCAATGTAAGAAAACAGATAGAAAACGAAACTTTCCTCTTTATTTAAAATTCTTTTATCACGCGTTTCGAAACACTTTTCTACCGAAAAACGGAGCCAGAGATATGAAATTGTACGTATCGATAATTTCTTTGCCAAATAAACAGGAACAACTCATTGGGGATCGTATACGATCGAAAAACCGCGTCTTGTAAAAACACGCTAAATTAAAAAAAAATTCGGCCGCTGAAAAGCCGTACAATCGGTTAATTCGAGCGACTAAAAGGCGAACGACTCGGAGAGAAGCGAACTCGTGCAGCTTCCCAGGACCGACAAGATGGTGGTGGGCGCGAGCAGCCAGCGGAGATAGCGTATCAGGAGCCGGCGACGGTGAAAAACGCCTGAACACCGTGCACCGCGCGTTGCGCACCGAGCACCGAGCACCGAGCACCGAGCACCGAGCACCGAGCATCGAGCACCGAGCATCGAGCATCGAGCATCGAACACTCGAGCAGTGACGGTGTTGTGACCTGGGTGTGGCGCGGCCGCCGCGACTCGCGGAGATCTCTCGCATATGTGTAACCGTTGGAACGGCCCGCGAGAACGCTCTCCTCTCCCCTTCGTGTGTCCGGGAGTGTGGAGTGTGGAACCGGGCGAAAGCATAGGCTATGCCCCTTATATCCATGAGAAATACGGATAGACGTTGTGCAATCACCTTGTACGCCTGTGCTTTCTTTTTTCTCAGCCAAAACGTTTCGGTGAACTGTACGCGCCTGTGTGTATATTATGCACACGATTAATACAGGGTGCGCCGTTAGAATCCGGACAAAAGAAGTTTTGTGCAGAAAGTTGTTTATTTAAGTCAATACACAAAAACACATGAAAATGTTGTTATATCTCATTTAAAGGGTCCTTGCTGAGAACTTTTATTCTATGTAACCACCCTCTGCCTCTATGACCTGCTCTATTCTTGCTCTAAAGCGCGAGCACGCTGACTTCAACTGGTTGCGTTTAATTGTCGCGAATTCTGACTCGATAGCAGCTCGTAGGGAGTTGACGTTGGGGTGCCTGCATTTATTAGTTTGTCTCTCGATAACGCCCCACACGTAATAGTCCAATGGGTTTAGGTCGGGACTGTTAGGAGGCCAGAAATCTTTCGACCAAAACATGTCCACATTGTCAGAGAGCCAATTTTGAACAAGATGACTTGTGTGAGCAGGTGCGCCATCTTGTTGAAATAAATACGGCCTTCCAGAAGCCGTAATTTCCATCCACGGCTTTATTACTGTCTTCAGGACCTCCAAATAAACCTCCTTTGTGATTCTTTCGCCTTTTTGGAAGAAGTGCGGAGGCATGACGTCGCCCTCACTTGAGACAACGCTCAAAACGTGAACACTTGCTGGAAATTTGGTTTTGCCCACAACAAAATTAAATTACCGTCGATCTTGGGTAGCTAAAGAATTTTATAATTTCGACCGGCGTTCTCCCGGCGCGAAGACTTTCTATAATCGCCGCTCTTCTATCGTATTCCGGGTTTTGCTTAACGAGTTCTGTCATTTTGAGGTTATAGAAGACTTATTGACATATTTAACTAACTTCAGAGTCAATCAGCACAAACATCTGAATTCTAATATGGTGGGAACTACAAATTGAATTCTGTCCGAATTCTAACGGCGCACCCTGTACACGGTACTATTTATAACGGGTAAACGCGTAACCAAGTTTCACGCGTACGCGAAGACAAACGGGATATTACGAGCGGTAATTAAAACCGTTCCGTCGAAAACGCTCGATCCAACGCCGATTATTTCTATTGTTTTACGCGTCTAATCGATCGTCGCTCTTATTTACGATTTACCAGAGATCGCGTGAACATCCTGTGTCGCATTGGTTAGGCGGTTGGGAACGCGGCTTTTTCGTTTCGATGGAGTCTGTGGGAAGATATATTCGTTTCCATCTTTCTCGGTTTTCAAGAAAATAGATCTGTAAAGGTGTCGGAGCGGCCAGTAAAACCTCTACGACTACATACAGTCGTTTCACCAAAAGTCATTCTCCCTCTCACTCGTCCATTCGTTTCTCTTCTTTTCTTTTCGTACTCTCCTCAAAGCCAATAAATCCTCGATAAGAAGACGCCTTCCGATTTTCTCGTTCATCGTAGTCGGTTTCTTCTTTCTTTGGATCTTTGGTGAAAAAAGGTCGGTCTTCTCGTTTCTTTCGACCGTTGGGCGTTCGTGGTAGCCGGCTCGTCGACCTCCTGGCGAGAGACGGCACATTTTTAACGAATATTACGCACGCACGCACGCGATATCCTGTTCGACGTCCGAATCGCTCGCGATCGCTCGCGTTGAACGTTTGTGATCGATAATTCGACGTTGGTCAAAGGATTCTGCTCGATCCTCGTACGACACATATACGCACACACACACACACACACACACACACATACACGTCCTTTCGCTAATTGGATCATCGCGCGCCTTTTTCTTATTTTCCGCTTTCTTTTCTTTATTTCTTCTCTGTTTTCGCTTTTTTTTCGGTAAATTGCAAATTGTCTCGAATTTCGTTCATAACTAGCCGTAAATCGAACGGGCAAAGTCGATTATATCGTTTGCGTAGCAATGGTAAATCGTGAAATTGCAGGCTTAAATTAAATGTCGCGTAGTCGGTGTCGCGCAACAGCGCGTAATGTAACATTATAAATTAATTTTTCAAACGATATGCCTGACACGCCAGGCGTCCCTCGCTACTCGAACCAACGAGTCACGACGAATACGTTCGAAGATTTCTTCCGTTCGATCTTCATTTCGAAATATAATATAAGATCAGACAAATTGAAAATACTGTTCGACCCGAACATATCCGTCGTGTATTCGATTGCCGTCAAAATTTTGCAAGCTGCACGCATTATGAAACGAACGTACGCGTTTCTCGCGTCTTCCGTTGCGTGCCGCGGCTAGCGCGAACCGGAAAAACCACGATTCAGAGAGGGCAGTTTTCTTCGGCCGCGTCCTTTCCCGTCACGCAACTGGGTTGACCAATTACCAGCGATTAATCGAGTCGGCCGGCGGAAAAAACACGAGCTAAGGAACCCGTCTTTGATGGCGAACCTCCGTCTTGGGAATCGCGAGATAGCTTCGCGGGTTTCGTTTTACGTCGACTAGTTCTCCACCTTATTCAGAGTTTCAGGAAGTTTAAAGACGCGGCGCGCAGAACGGATAAGAAACAAATATAATTGATCATTCTCATCGGCTACGTAATATCGAGCAGTAACGATAGACGTCTGTCCTAGTTTATGTTTCTTCCTTTTTTTCGTCCGATACTTTGAAACTTTGAAAATTAGCATGTAAAATCTATCGTATGAAAACTGTTCAAGTCGTTGCATCTCGATATCTCCGTAACCGAACCATAAAACACAACCTAATAAATATATCTCGTCGATTCCCAATTCGTCTGACGAACGCGACTGCGACAGTGGAATCTCCTTGGGTAAGCTCCAGGACGCTTCTCGCCATCGTCCATAATCGTTTTCGCGATTACGACCGCCAGGAATCGGCAGTGATCGCTGATCAGAGAGAAGCGCGCCGTTCCGTTCCGTTCTAAGAAAAGCATTTCGTATCCTATAGCGTCGCGTCGCAGGCGTCGCAGCCAATCAACAGCGAGAATTCAACGGAGAATTTCAACCACGTTGGCAGAAACGCAATCAGCTTTACGAGCGCGTCGGGTTTCCGGATTTTTTCTATCCCTTCCGGCGAATCATACTTGATTCCGCCCCGCCTTCTCCTATCCACGAATTTACAGTTATCCGTGAGATGTACGCGTCAGGGTGGGGTACTCGTTCTCCTCCTTCTTTCTCTTCTCCTGCAAGTCTGACTGACACTCTTCCGAACCAGAGTTTTCTGATTCCTGCAGATTTTTCTTCGAAGGTGAAAAAAAAAAAAAAAAAAAAAAAAAAAAAAAAAAAAAAAAGAAAGAAGCGAGAGGAAAGGCGCGGTTCGAAGAGACGTCCGAGTCATCGGATTTTCGTCGTCGATCTCTTGCGTGAAATTAGCTGTTTATATGACCGTTAGCTCGGCCTCGGCCAACGTCGGTCGTATCGGCGTGTCTAGATCCCACGTGTACATACGATGCAAGCTTGCGTCAGAATAGGAGAAACAGAGATTCTTAGGGAAAATGTTGGGGAGAGGATTTACGGTTAACTTTGCCGGATATACGACAGACTGGAGGGCGTGTTTTCATAGAAAAAGAGGTACGGATAATGCCGTCATTTTCCTCCGCGATACTCTACGTGTGGTACATCGCGTCGGCGTCGCGTTCCGATGCGCCAGGCATCGGGCAAATAGTAAACGAAAAACGCGAACGCGTACAGGATGCGCGTACTCGGAGCTTGCTTTCCACCGTTTCCTCTACAGTTATTCCGCAAAATTTCTTAGATATGTACGAACGAAAAAGGAATTCCAAAACAATTACCACAGCAGCACCATCCGAGATTGCGATTCGAAGGAAAATTTATTACAGCACGTTCCGTTCGCTTAACCTTAACCAAGTCTTCCGACGAGGAAACAGCTATCCTCGCGCATCTTCTTCTCTCATTCCCTTGATGAGATATCCGACGAGATCTTCTTTTCATTCGATTCGGTGAATAACAACGCAGTCACCGGCGGCGATTCACCTGCCCTGCGACTCGTCGTTACGTCGCGTCGCCCGCGTTAACGTCATCGCCGAGGACGATCGAAGCGGACAGCTCTCCTTCTCCCCCCCTCCCTCCCTCCCTCCCTCCCTCCCTCCCTCTCTCTCTCTCTCTCTCTCTCTCTCTCTCTCGTTCAGGTAGCTGAGAGACTGCTGCAGTCGCGACCGTTAATCGCGAAAATCATCTGGCCTCTCGCAGGTGCTCGCCGTCTCTCGCTTCTTTTCTTCCGTGCAACTCAACCTTCGACCCGAAGATGCTTGCCAGGTCAGCCACTTTGATCACTCGAAACTCGAAACTCGAAACACTCGTCTTATTACATCTACCCACCGTCGTTACGGCTGCCTTCGTTGGCAGAGACACGGTTTCTGCTCGAGTTACGTCGATCGAGAATTCGAGAGATGAAAGGGAAACGCGACCAGCAACACAGCGCTTGATCGTTTGAGAAAACAAACCTTCGTACACGTTCCGTTGTAAGTAATAGAAATGAGTTGAGCGACTACTCGCCGAAATTTCTTTTTATTCGACGCGCGACGATAAAAATACTAAAACGATGGATTTTTCGTCTATGGAAAAAAATTCAGGCCTAACCTAGATTTTCTCTCCATAAAATAACGTTATATTCTGCGATGTTAAATTGCCGGAGCGTCCGAAATTCCCGTATCTTTCCTGTCGACTTGCCTTTATTTCCTCTCAAACGTTATTTATCTCGTTAAAATTCTTCGGCGGAACATTTCCTGCTTGTACGTCGATCTTGGAGAAACGCGAAAAATTCTTGCGAATTTTCGCAAACGAGGCAAGGAACGAGGTTGATTGGCACCGAGAGAAGAATTTCTCTTTAACGCGTGGATTCCGTGACACGGGCTCTCTTCCATAATTAAACCAAACATGGATCAGGTTTGTTCTCGAGCCAAGTCGCCGTGCCATCATCCAAGGCAGCCGTTCGTCGCAAACCAGCGTTTTCAACCTTTCCACCGTTTTGTTGATTATTCGCCCAAACGCGAACGTCCGAATGACTTTGCTCTTGCAGTCTGCTCTCGGTACGAATCGACAAGAGGCGAGGATCTTCAAAGGATTCCGCGACCGCACGGTAATGTGTTTTATGGGCGTCGTCGATCTCGCCAGCATCGCAGGTACAAGTCCATATCTCGAGCAACAGCAAATTGCCTTTTCTTTTCTCCTCTCTCTGTCTCTCTCTCTCTCTCTCTCTCTCTCTTTCTCCGAAAACACCTACGCATTCTACATCTGCCAAATATACCAGTGTCGCTGATTTTTACGATATCAACTGTATCGTTTGAAAAATCGTCTCTTAGCGTACTCTCGTTAATTCACATTCTAAAATCTAAGATACGATTACAAAATACCTGTGTAACGTAATAATCGTGGAAACGCGCTCGCTTCAATGTTGTGCGATCCAAGGCATCGATGAGTTTTCATCTCGTATCACGGGTTGCCAATAACAATGGCTTTCAATGCGCATTAACGTTATAACCGTCAAGTCCATTAGCCGAATGCAAAGCGGCATCTTTGAAGCTGCTGTTTGTTCGCTTCCTCGATGCTCATAATCAACCGATACCAGGCTCGATACAGCGATACATATTCAGCGTGACTCGGAACACGGTCTGCAAATACATACATACATACATACATACATACATACATGTACGTAGGAAGCAGAGAAACGAAGCAACGCGCATTTAAATTAGAAAATCATCGATAGCTCGTTGGAAAAGGATTCGCGAGCCATTTCGTAGCGATATTCGACGGTGGTAAAAGGTAAAAGCGTTTCGCGTAGGACGCGGACGCACGCTCGATGGGTGGTGGCGGCCGTTGTTGATTAATAACGTGCACGATGCACTTTGTTACCTCACGCATCGATTACGTCCCACGTGGAATTCGCGCACCATCGAAGACGACTGTTGACGATATTACGTATAACGTATACGACATCGAGATCCAGTTGCGCGAATCCTCCGTCACGTAGGTGAACGCGCGACTAAAGCAAGCGCGTGACGTGCAATATGTACTCGGGTAACTAGGTTGATTCGGCTTAAAATAGCAGTTTTCTCCTCATTGTTTTGGGAAACAAGTTGGAAATAACGAAAGCTTCGTTCGTCGCATCTGACATATTTGTCGGAGAAAATCTTATTCTGCAGATTATTCGTTGCATCGTATCGTTGGTCAATTTGCCTTTTTCGCTACGGTTTATAAAGCGAACATTTTACTTCTAGACAAGTCCAAGTAAAATCTATCATTTAGAAAGGTATCCGATCGATGGCCGATAATTTTACAAGCGACCGTTTATCAAAAGTTCTTGCTCCCTCTAATTCTAAGCGAATTCGAAATCTAAGCGAATAGGATAAAACGCTGAGCTCGCGTTCCACTATACGCTATTAAGACGGTAGACGCTTTCGTGTTCGTAGTAGATTCGTATTCGCGTTCGTTAAGCGTTCGTTCGAAGCTAAACGTAAAAGCATATAGATGCAGAAGGGAAAAGGACGGAAGAGAAGGACGAAGAGAGGCGAGAGCCGCTCTCGATGCCGAACGAAAGGATTGGAAGAGGATGGATCGTGGATAGTGGATCCGCGAGCCGTGTGTTGGGTTTCGCATAGTTTATCAATGCGCGTAGGCTGGTTCGAGAACAGCGGCGCGGCACGGCGCGACGCGGCGAGGCAATAGATTACAATTATCCGAACACGCCTGGCTAAACGTGGGAGTTGCCAGCACGGACACGAACGACCGCGAACGGCGCGGATCCGATTCTCGCCTTCTCTGCTTCTCGCCAAACCCAAATTGCATTCGACCAATTCTATCATCGTTGCACGCCTTTTCCCCTTTCCAGGCAGACGGACGAACGAACGAACGAACGAACGAACGAACGAACGAACGAAGAAGCGAACGATGGACCACATCGCGCTTCGCATTCTTTCGTCGTTCCTCGCTTTTCACTTTCAACGGTTTATTCTCTTCGAGTCTTTAAATTCTCGTTCCGTTACAAGACTGTCCACAGCTGGTGGAACATGGGCGCAAAAATCACGGAGAAAAGCCGATCGTATTAATGGTAACGAGTTCTTTGAAACAAGATTAAAACGAACAAACGTAGCGCGATACGAGAATGTATGATACCCAAGAAGAAAAATCAGTGCACGCTGCTTAATGATTCATGATGCGCGTAAATTCGTTGCCTACTTGTATTGGTACTAAAGATTCGAGAGGAAACGACGAGGATATGCCACCGTGTGTACAGCGTACGTGCGTTCACAGCTGAATTAGCCGCATCATTGTCCGAATGGAAAAACAGACAGAGAAATATTAATGCGAATACGATAAAAATCCGTGCGTCATCCGGTTGACAAACGGCAGCGACGTTTCCGCGAACGACCGATGGAATTTACAACGTCGTGTTCGTATTCAACGTGCTATAATCATATAGCCTTTTTTAATTTCTACAATACGAGTATACATATGTATATACATACTTTACTTTACTTTGACGACACAAAATGATAAATTTACATCTAACTATGAATTAGACGAGTATTTCAGAAATCTTGCTAATCTTTGCCAATCTTTAACGGCCATTCATCGAACAGCGGCAAATTTTTATATCCTTTTGTTTTTCAATAAACTGAAAACGTTGCGTAGAACGTCAAGTAGCTTTCTCCTCCTTGGCATATATGGCGAAAATAGATTCGTTCGCAGCAGCGATTCTGATCAGTTTTGTCTGACGCAGCATTTGCGCTCTGTTCGATCGAATCCTTGTAACGCGGAAGGCCAAGCATCTCGAACGATAACTTTCTCCCATTGAGAAGTCATCGCTAGTCAGCCGTATACGGCCAAAGAATTTCTCGATAGTCGCGCTTGCGATTCGTTACTCAATTCCCTCGCTTATTCTTCTAAATGAATTCTGCGCCAATTAAGCGGCCAGACCGTTTGGATCGCGTCTGAAATCAGCGGAAATTGTATTACAGTAGACGCCGTCGACTTTCTTTCTTTTACTATACAGACTTTCTTTATAAAAGATATCAAAAGATATCATCGAGAAGAGATATCAAGAAAGGTATCGAGATTATCAGAAGATTTCGTACCTTTTGCATTTTCCTGCTTGTATTTCAGCGTCGTCGTATTTTTTCACCTGACGCTTCATTCCAATCGGTTGGTTTAAATATAATAAAGAGAATCTTCGATGCAGCAGCGTTAAAGCTAAGTTGACGTTAAAGCCGAAGAAAATCGAACGAGATGGCTGAATTATTCGTTGTTAAAACTTTGTTAATCGTCGGTCAGTTGTTATTACTGTCGATAATTGACACGATTATCGACATCATCGGCGTTAGACGGCGGATAAGAAGGCAAGATGAAAAAAGCGTAAAGAGTCGATCGATCATAGACGCAATTAGCGGTGGACGTTTATCTGGTTGATCCGGGTTCGGTGCCCCTTCTCGATTGCCGCGTCCAATCGAAGATGTATCGAAGGAAAAATCGAAAGGCTGATCCTGTCTGTCTTACGACTCGGTTCGCCTGCTCCACGATATTCGTAATTTCGCGAGTCGCGCTCCATACGAAAAAGTCGTACACGTATACGTGGATGATGTATATTGCTTCCAATTATACTCAAAGATGAAAGCGATAGGGTTATGCGACAGCACTCAAAGTCCCGAACATTTGAGAAATAATCAAACGATTTGTTTAAAAATTAATTAATTACACCGTAAATCCAATTTGGACGCGATATTCGTACAAGCCATTCGTGTAAGCCCGCAGCTTACAAGCCCATCCGCCTCCACTCTCCTTCCTTATACTCTGACGATACACTTCGTAACGGAAAAATTTGATAAAAGTTCGTATCTTATACAGAGATATTATATCTAATTTAGCTGGTATCGGGAGAATAATTTCGTTTACCGTTGTTTCAGGTTTCACTGGTACCCAGTGCGAGATCGACATCGACGAGTGCGCGGCAAAGCCATGCCTGAACAGAGGCGTCTGCACCGACCTGATCAATTCCTTTAAATGCAACTGTGCCAACGGATTTGCTGGTTCTCACTGTCAAATCAATATAGACGACTGCGCCTCGTCACCGTGCAAGAACGGCGGTATCTGTCAGGATTCTATAGCCAAGTACACGTGCGACTGCCCGCCAGGATTCACTGGAGCATCCTGCGAAACGAACATCAACGACTGCCAATCCAATCCTTGCCACAGCGGCACTTGCATCGATGGCGAGAACAGCTTCAGCTGCAATTGCTTCCCAGGATTCACCGGCAAACTGTGTCAGACGCAGATCGACGAGTGCGAGAGCAATCCTTGCCAATTTGGAGGAAGGTGCGAAGACCGTATTAATGGTTACCAATGTATTTGTAGACCTGGCACCTCTGGAACAAACTGCGAGGTGAACGTGAACGAATGTTATAGCAATCCATGTAGAAACGGAGCCAAGTGTATCGACGGGATCAATAGGTGAGCCCATGGTTCGTTAGTTATGGGGATCGTTTTTCGGGTGTCGGCGGCTTACCGCGATCAAATCAATTTGAAACGCACGATTCTACGTTTTGCCCATTTTAACCGCAACTTTAATACGACATTCGCAACTTTTGTTTTAGCGATGCGTTAATACTTCCCTACTTTTAATTTCGATGGCCGATGCACGTTTTACAGCGAATTATCGTTTAAAAGTATCTATCCTCGCGAAACGTGTCGACGTTGTGCGACGTTTCAGAATTTGTAGCGATATAAACGATGGACGGTAAGAGTTAATCGTATCCTCAGTGGACACGGTACGTTTTCTTTCAGATACTCGTGCGAGTGCGAGCCGGGATTCACCGGTCAACACTGTGAAACGGATATCAACGAGTGCGCCAGCAATCCCTGCGCCAACGGCGGACGGTGCATAGATTTGATAAATGGCTTCCGGTGCGATTGTCCTCGCGGTTACTACGACGCTAGATGTTTAAGCGACGTGGACGAATGCGCCAGCAATCCTTGCGTGAACGGTGGCACTTGCGAGGACGGTGTCAACCAGTTTATCTGCCACTGTTTGCCCGGTTATGGTGGCAAGAGATGCGAGGCGGACATCGACGAATGCGGCTCGAATCCTTGTCAACACGGTGGCACCTGCAACGACCATCTGAATGGATACAGCTGCAAGTGCCTAGCTGGATACGCTGGTACTAATTGCGAGACAAATATCGACGATTGCGCGGACAATCCTTGCCAGAACGGCGGTTCTTGCATCGACCTTGTCAACGATTATAAATGCGTTTGCGAATTGCCACACACGGGGAGGAACTGCGAGGACAAGCTAGATCCTTGTTCACCTAACAAGTACGAATTTCTCTGTTACGCTTCACTAAACTTTTTTCCCACCTTCTTTTCTTCAAACGACACGAGATTCTTCTTTGCATAACGGAGGCCCTCCTTGTCTAAAGGTAGCCGATTTTCATGAGTTTCTCTCGGCAAAACTATCCTTTGAAATTGGAGTACAGTACGAAACCTTGGAATAATATGAAAAAAAAAGGGCCAAACGGCAAGACGCGTATATTTGAAAAAAAAAAAAGAAAAAAATAGTTTTATAATCTATTATCCTATTATTCTATTATCCTATTATCCACTTATCATTATAACGTACCACCCGTTGTCTTTGCTTTCGAATAACAGATGTCTTCATGGCGCCAAGTGTTCACCATCCTCAAATTTCCTGGATTTCGCCTGCACTTGCACGGTCGGTTACACTGGCAGACTCTGCGACGAGGACGTCGACGAGTGTGTAATGACCTCTCCATGCAGAAACGGTGCTACCTGCAGAAACACCAATGGCTCGTACCAGTGCCTTTGTGCAAAGGGCTACGAAGGTCGGGATTGTATCATTAACACCGATGACTGCGCTTCCTGTAAGTATCAAGCATTAACCTATATTACATCGTTACATAGGTTATAGTATTACATATTTATAATACTATGTGTAATATACAAGTATATATTTATAATACCATGTATATTGATCGTTCAAGCAGACGCAAGCAATCTAATCCGAGCAATGTGAATTTATCATTTCCAGTTCCCTGTCAGAATGGCGGCACTTGCTTGGACGGTATCGGCGACTATACCTGTCTCTGCGTAGATGGTTTCAGTGGCAAACACTGCGAGATCGATGTAGACGAATGTTTGTCACAACCATGTCAAAACGGTGCAATCTGCAAAGAATACGTAAACTCGTACACCTGTCAATGTCAACTCGGATTCTCCGGTATAAATTGTCAAACCAACGACGAAGATTGCACCGACAGTAGCTGCATGAATGGCGGTAAATGCATCGACGGCATCAACAACTATACCTGTGTCTGCAAACCTGGCTACACCGGTTCAAACTGCCAGTATCGTATCAACGAATGCGACAGTTTGCCCTGTCTGAATGGAGCCACCTGTCACGACCACGTTCAGTATTACACTTGCCACTGCCCTTACGGATATACCGGAGCCAGATGCGATCAGTACGTGGATTGGTGTGCGGATAATCCCTGCGAGAACCAGGCTACCTGCGTCCAGCACAAAAATAAGTACCAATGTAATTGTTCCCCTGGCTGGACCGGTAAAGTCTGTGACGTTGAGATGGTTTCCTGCAAAGACGCGGCTATAAGGAAAGGAGTGCCGGAGAAAAACCTGTGTAATAACGGCACTTGCGAGGACATAGGTAATAGCCACCGTTGTCACTGCCTAGAAGGATACACAGGTTCTTATTGTCAAGAAGAAGTCAACGAGTGTGACTCCGCCCCGTGTCAAAACGGTGCTACTTGCAAGGATCTCGTCGGATCTTATCAGTGTCAGTGTACGAAAGGTTTCCAAGGGCAGAATTGCGAGCTTAACGTGGATGATTGCAGGCCTAATCCTTGCCAGAACGGCGGCACGTGTCACGATCTGATCAGTAACTTCAGTTGCTCCTGTCCTCCTGGTACTTTAGGCTTCATATGCGAGCTGAACGTGGACGACTGTGCTGTCGGCACGTGCCACAACAACGGTACCTGTACCGACAAAGTCGGCGGATTCGAGTGCAAATGTCCTCCGGGCTTCGTGGGACCTAGATGCGAGGGTGATATTAACGAGTGCTTGTCCAATCCTTGTTCTTCGCCAGGGACTCAGGATTGCGTGCAATTAGTCAACAACTATCACTGCAACTGCAAACCTGGCTACATGGGACGCCACTGCGAGGTGAAAGTGAACTTCTGCGACAGCTCGCCGTGTCAAAATGGAGGCGTTTGCACCGCGAAGCAAGCTGGACACACTTGTCTCTGCCCTAGTGACTATTACGGAAACAATTGCGAATTCGCCGGCTCCTATTGCGACAGAGAGCCTTGCTTGAATGGCGGTACTTGCAGAGTGGCCGAAACGGACGTTGGATACAGATGTTATTGTCCACCTGGAACGACCGGAACACACTGCGAGATAGACGCCAGAGACGAATGCGCCAGTAATCCGTGCCAACAATCCAATGCCGTTTGCAAAAACCTTCTTGGCGATTACGCTTGCGATTGCCCACCCAAGTGGACCGGTAAGAACTGCGAAATTTACGATCCTAACTACGGAGGAGGTATCTTTGGCAGTCCGAGCTCCAACATCCCGAAAACCATGAACGCGTATGACCTTGATTTGGAATTGGAGAGAAAGAAATGCATTGAGAACAGATGCGAGGAGAAGTCTGGTAACCACCATTGTGACGAGGAATGTAACAAATACGCTTGCAACTTCGACGGAAATGATTGTTCCTTGGGTATTAATCCGTGGCGTAATTGCACTGCTCCTATCAACTGTTGGGACGTTTTCATGAACGACGTTTGCGACGAGGTTTGCAACAATGCCCAGTGTTTGTTCGATGGAAGGGACTGCGAGAAGAAATTGGCACCGTGCAAGTAAGTACTACAATATCATTCAGATACGTGTACGCGTACATCTGTCTTGTCGTAATAATAATCGTAATAATAATCTTAATAATAATCTTGTTCGATCCCCTTTCTCATTTCTACAGTCCTATCTATGACGCTTACTGTCGCAAACACTACGCCAACGGGCACTGCGATTACGGCTGCAACAACGAGGAATGTAATTGGGACGGTCTGGATTGTGACAGGGAACCGCCGTCATTGGCAGAAGGTGTGATTTCAGTAGTGGTAAGGATGGACATGCAGACGTTCCGCTCCAACGTGGTCGCGTTTCTCAGGGACATCGGCCACGAATTAAGAACCACTTTAAGGGTAAAGCTAGACGAACTCGGCAATGAGATGATATATCCCTGGAAGAGAGAAAGAGACGCCGGTTTGCGCACCAACTTCTTTGGTCGACCGACCACCATCTACACCAACACGCAAAATGGTGTAATCGCCTATTTGGAGATCGACAACAGAAAATGTACCGTTACTCAAGGAGCAGTTTGTTTCCCATCAGCCAACGAAGCGGCGGAATATCTGGCTGCCACCGCGTCCAAACACTCCTTATCTCGCAACTTCCCGATCGAACAAGTCCGAGGAGTCGTGGGGCCACAGGGTCCAGAGTACCCGGAGGCTCCAACCAACTACAAGTACGTTTTCATCGGTGTCGTGATCGTGGTGCTTGGAGGATTATTGATCGGTGTGCTGGTCACGGCGCAGAGGAAACGAGCGGTGGGTGTCACCTGGTTTCCAGAAGGATTTTTACGCACCAACAGTGGAAGCGGACAGCGTCGTAGATCGAGAAGACGTGGACCAGATGGTCAAGAAATGAGAAACTTGAACAAACAACCGTCGGTGAATTGCATGGATCTTGATGTAGGGAATGGACGAGCGCAACAATGGTCGGACGACGAGTCAGATTTACCACCTTCGAAGAGGATGAGGGCGATAGAACCTGGATACGCCAGCGATCACACCGCCATTACGGATTACGAGGAAACGGAGCCTCGAATGTGGACTCAGCAGCATTTGGACGCCGCGGAGATTCGTAGACCGGACGCCGGAGTCTTGACACCGCCTAGTCTCGAACATGGCCAAGACGTGGACGCCAGAGGACCTTGCGGCATGACACCGTTGATGGTCGCTGCTGTACGAGGTGGAGGACTAGACACCGGGGAAGAGGAGGACGAGAGCGACGGAACGGCGGCCGTGATTGCCGATCTAGTTGCACAGGGCGCAGATTTGAACGCCACCACGGATAAAAGTGGCGAAACGTCTCTCCATCTGGCGGCAAGGTATGCCAGAGCTGACGCGGCCAAGAGGCTTCTTGACGCTGGCGCGGACGCCAACTCTCAGGACAATACCGGTAGAACGCCTCTTCATTCTGCCGTCGCTGCCGATGCGATGGGAGTCTTCCAAATACTGTTAAGGAACAGAGCAACGAATCTGAACGCACGTATGCACGATGGAACCACGCCACTGATTCTGGCCGCTCGTCTCGCCACCGAGGGAATGGTGGAAGATCTCATTAACGCTGACGCTGATATCAACGCAGCCGACAACAGTGGCAAAACGGCGCTCCACTGGGCTGCGGCTGTTAACAACGTGGACGCTGTCAACATACTTCTGGTCCATGGCGCGAATAGGGACGCGCAAGACGACAAGGACGAAACGCCGTTGTTCCTTGCCGCCAGGGAAGGCAGCTTCGAAGCGTGTAAAGCGTTGCTCGATACTTTCGCCAACAGGGAGATAACCGATCACATGGATCGATTGCCGAGAGACGTGGCCAGCGAGAGATTACATCACGACATCGTTAGATTACTGGACGAGCACGTACCCAGGTCGCCACAGATGGTGAATGTGATACCAAACGGACCTCTCATGGGTAAGCTATTTTCTTTCATCCTCAACCTCTTAGTTGTATATTCAGTGTATTCGTTCCCGATGTATTTTTACACGTACAAATGCAACGCGATATTCAAATTGTCAATGATTCGATCCTGTGTCGTAGGCTCGCCA